>NC_051279.1:17931460-18231460 GCF_015220745.1 Sebastes umbrosus
CAGCACATAGCTAGACTGGCATGTTGGGGAGTAACACCGCTTCCCGCTGTTGGGGACATGACATCATCTTTGAAGACAAAAGCATCCGCTTTAAAGTGTGAAGCGGAAATATCTCTGCCCTGTGTGCTCAGTGAAAATGGTTCTGTGTGCAATATTTTGTTTGGCTCTAAATATAGCTACAGGTTTCCCTGCAGTGGGAGCTGTTTTTAAGAGAGAACAATAAGCTGGCAGAGTGCAAATGCAAGAGGAAGGAAGAAGAATGCATCTTCATATATTCCATCTATTATACACTCTCCCTCTCTCTCTCTGTGCCATAGACAGCTACAGCACAACGACTCTGATCTTTTCTTTCCTGGCTCCGGCCGCACTCGTTCATTATGTATGCCTCTCTGCTTGAACATGATTAATATTTCCCATAGAATGAGTTTGGCATCAAAGACCCCTCAAAGCTCCTAACAAACACACCCATGTGATGTCACACACACACACACACACATCTACAATGTACAAGCACCTACATTGTATGTTTAAGGGACACAAGTGCTGCTCCGTTGGCACACACTTAACGCCGTCCTCGGTGAGCTGACAGTGGGATGTTAAGCATCGAGCGATAATGTAAAAAGACACCCGATTGTGTAAGACTCAGCAGAGATTAACCTGACGACTGTCAGCTCCAGCACAAGATCTGGGTGTGAAAGAGAGTGAGTGTATAAATAAATCTGATGTCTGAGGGGCTAATCTGATGTGTGCATGCATGCATGTGTGTGTGTGTGTGTGTGATACATACTGTATGGGTGGATAATAGCGTAACATAATCTAAAAGTGAGAGTGGTGTAATCCTGTTGCAACTTATGCTACAGGATAAATTCAGAAATATATAAAATAAACAACAAATCCCGAGTTTATAAGCCGTGGGTGGATTGCACACCGAGGTATAAAATATACTGGGAAGCGAGAGAGAATGAGACGGGAGATGGGAGGGATAGCGGTGCACGATGCTGTAGCTATTCCCAAACTCCTTAGCCTTCACACAGACAAATAGAAACACACCAACATGCACACACACGCACACACACACCTGCCAAGCATGGATAAAGGAGGGATTAAAGTGTGTCAGGAAAAGGAAACCGGAGAGAGAAGCATGAATCATTGTTTCCCTGAGAGGACTGCGATCACCTATGGCTATAGACACATAGTTTCACACAAACACACACTCACAAAAACACACAGAAAATGGAGCTAATTGTTATCTTTTTGATGCACTATGATGCGGGTGAAGACCCACCAGTTTGCTCCAACCAAATTAAATCACTCACTACTCATGCTATGGTGTGTGAGTTTGTTGCATTTGTGCACACGCTACCAGCACATACAATGGTTTAGCTTTTTTTTCCAGCTGAAATCTTTGGCCTTTACGATTCTTCAGGTGGTTATTTTTTCAACGATAAGTGACTTTGTGTTGGTGACGTGTAATTTCAGCATCAGCAAATAAATGCCTTTGGAGCACTCCAGCTGAAGAGCAGATGCCATTAGATCAGATTGTCTTCTCAAACCAAGCTGTCATGAGTGACAAAGAAGGGCAGAACATGTCTTGACATTTCAGTGGCAACAGCATCATCGTCATTAAATCACTCATGGCACTCATCTCAACTGCGTCTGTAATCTGCTATTCACCAGTTGGGTTGTGTTTGCTCTCATGCTGTGTGCTGGAGAAAAGACGCTTTCTTCCGGGCTGAATGGAGTTAATTGGACATGAGCTCAGGAGGAGAACATCTGCAACATGCTGCTGACTGATGTGTGTGGTTTTGAAAGACAGCTGCCTGCTGAGAGAGCTTCCTAAAAACTAATCTCTCGCTCTCTCTTTTCTTCTACCCTTTGCCCCTCAACATACTTGTTTCTGTCCCTCCTTCTATCATTCATTCCCTGCAGAGGCTGAAGGAACTCAAGCACAGGGAGTTTGCTCGCAACGTGGCCTCAAAATCATGGAAGGACCAGCGTAAACAGGAGAAGGCTCTCAGACGGCTGCACCAGCTAGCACAGCTGCAACAGGAAACCCAGCGGTGAGTGGGAGGAGTGTGTGTTTGTGTCGGTGTGTGTGAGTGTGAGCGTAATGAGACCCGGGGCAGCAGGAGTCCAGAGGGGTTAGAGTACATCACATCCAGTCAACGTTTCTTACAGTTGATGGATGTATCCACAGATGTTAGAGCACCCAGTTGTCCCAGATAGGCCACAGGTGAAGTAAATATAATATGAAGACACATCCTTGCTGATGCTCTGAGAGCAGATGATTTGTAGGAGGAGGAGGAGGAGGAGGAGGAGGAAGAGGAGATATGAGTTTTAGAGAAGAATGAATAGTAGAAAAAAAGTTATTTAAAAAAAAAAATGTAACTAAAATGAGTGAAAAGTTGGAGGATGAAAATTGCCTCAGGGTTTGCATACCTAAAGCAATCAAAACAACGGATAAAAAAACAATACATCACGTAATAATAATCATCTTGATTGCACCTATTCCCGGTGCAATTAAATGTGTTTTCCTATAATCAGGCCATGATATGTGAACGGCATTACTATGACTAATAATATCAAGCCTCTGCTTTTTTTTCTTTGTTTCAATCAACTTTTTTTTTATTGCATTGTACTCAGCAAACACTGTGAAATTTAACCCATCTTGTGCTTGCCACTCACCGGGCTGGTTGGGTTTAGCTGTGGAGCCTAATTATCCCTGATGAGGATCAGCAGTGTGAAGCCTATATCTACCTCTGGTTTCCAGTGTCCAGATGCTGACTCACTGTCTCATTGTGAGAGCTTCATTCTGTTGTAGAGGTGTGTGTGTATGGCAGAAGTTACCACGTGAACCTATCTCCCTGATTTGCTCTTTGAGTTTAGCCTGTTAGAGTGGGATCGGTCTGCATGGCCTGGCTTCTTAGTTCTGACCTGGTGTTGCTGCCTGGGTCTTTTTCTTTAGACGACTTCACTCTGTTTCCCAGAGAGTTTATCCTCTCGTCAGCTGCTCGACAGTGCTGTTTTAGTTTACTATCTGAGTCCACTAATCTAAATATCTTAGAGAGGGTACTGTAGGGAGTAGGGCTGTCCCGATTAAAGATTTTCTCTACACAATTATCGTGGCGAAAAGAGTTCACGAGAACGATATTGCAGTATCTAAAATCCATCTTTAACTTTGTTTATTGTGTATTTTGCCTTTTTTACAGCAAAAGAATTACATTCAAAATACAAGTGTAGGGAGGTGGAGAGAGAGTCTGTAACCATACCTGTATATACAATGATTTACACAATATACACACAGCATTCAAAGTTGGCCACACCTCCACAGCTCAACGAGCCGAGAGCGAGAGAGAGAGTAGTGATGGTCGAGCGAGCTATAGAGTGACTGAAGAGCGAGAGCGGCGTTAGTGAGAACAAAGCAGCAGATCGGAGAAATAAAATGTTATTTTCTGATTGTTTCCCTGCGGTTACATTCTAAAACACACCACTAACTCTGCACAACTCTGTGGGAAGGTAACGAGTTGCCGGATTTTTAATTAATGCAGGCTTCATTTTTGCTGGCTGTGGCTCAGCGCTGCTCTTGTCACAGACACACACTGATCATAGCTGCACTCACAGCACACAGAGGAGCAGGGGGGATCACTGGAACACATGCACATAACACAACCCGTTCTCATCCGTGAAATACATATGCTTTGTTTATGGAGACTTCTGCGTCAGTATCAGAAGCCAAGGGGCGTGACAAAGCGGCGATATTTGACCATCTGAACAGGCTGCACACCCTGCACACTGGAGGTTATACCCTCACGTGGGGCCCAAAGGCTGTTTGCAGACGGCCAGAAGCGTCCAGAGTAAAGCAAAATAAGAAGAAAAGAGAAAATGCAGGCTGAGGGCAGCAATATAGACTCATTTTTATTTCGGAGTTTCCCCTCTACCCTTCAATGGTTTGTGATTTTGTGGTTACCCTTCTGGGGAAAACTTTAAGATTCCCCTGGTCGGCAATTGTGTCCCACTCCCCGTTACCCTGACAATCCTAGTATGGAGCAGTGGGCAGTTATACAGCTCCCTTTCTGTGGTTCTTTGTTCCTTTTTCTCAATAACATTCACTAACATATCACTCATTGTATAAATAATAATAATGTAAAAATAAAATAAAATATTAAGAAATATAAAATAAAAATCGATCTATCCATTTATCCATCCATCCATTCATCCATCCATCCATCCTACTCAGGCATATTTTCACGATGGTCTTAGCTTTGCTTTTAAATTAATATACCAATTTTGAGGTGAATTTAATTTAATTTAAATAAGCCAAGCTTAAGTGAAGTCAAGTTTAATTCAACTAAAATCAAAAATATTTCTTTCACTCTCTGTTTCAGAGTTCCAGGAAGGACTTCTGGACTAAGAAGTGCAGTCAGGGCTGTGAGACAGCAGCAAGATAAAGACGTGGACCAAAGAGAGCGCAGCCCTGAGGACAAATCCGAACACTTCAGCCACACCCAGACACCCCCTCCTACGCAACCCAGGACAGCACGTCTCAGCCAGCAGCCAGAAGATCCATGCCAATCTCCCTCCCAGATACCGCCGGCCACTGCTCTAGCAGAGTCCCCACTAACTCCACATCAGGCATCCGATACAGAGCCTCCTGCAGTGTACCCCCAGTCTTGTCTGGGCTTGTGTCCCCAGCTGCCTCTCCCTGGGCGGGGGAGAGTGGGAGGCAGGCTTGGGGTGTCCTTCTGCTTCTCACGCAGGGGGCCCAGGCTGGAGCCTTCCGCCTCCGTCTTCTCAGACCTGGAGGAGGAGGAGAGAGAGAAGAGGGAACAAATGAGGGAGAGGATAAAGGGGATGATGGAAGATATTGACAGGAGAATTGGGGCAGCAGAGGAGGAGAAACACAGCGAGAGTGAAAAGCAAGAGTCCAGATTTGACAGTGTTAGACTAAACGACACGGAGTCAGCCCCCAGAGAGGCTGTCAGAGAAGAAGAGGAGATTGAAAAAAGAGACGCATTGAAAGCACACTCTACTATTTCCACAGCGGCACCTGATAATCAGAGCCATGATTCACTATTCTTGCCATCACAGACCCAGGTGGCCCTATGGGGCACAGCGCTAGCAGGGGCACACATGGACACTGAACACACAGACAGCGAGACGGAGAGAAAGCAAGAAACAGAGGTAGGGAGTGTGTGTGTGCTAGGGAAAGACGGCTCTACCCGTCTGAGGTGGCCTGTCAATTTGCTCATGCTCACCAAGTCTCAACCGCACATCTCCTACAGCTGCAACCCGCTCCGCTTGATCCCACAACAACCAGAACAACTCACAGAGGATCTGCAGGAAATACAACAGAATCAGTTGTGTGCTCTCTCAGATGAATCAGATCCACGTGTGCCAGCTATTCTTACACCTCCCTGTTTACAAAGACAGACAAGACAAGAGCTGAAAGCACACAGGCAGGCAAAAGCCGAGGATAATTTCAAGGCAGAGCAACATATCGATGCGGAGACAGAAGCACACCTGTTCCTGAAGAACGAAAACCTTTCATCGTCAGAAACAAGACCAGAGAGAGGAAGATGCACGCTAAGTATGGAGAACTGTGCGAGGACAGCCTCCCATCCATTTGACCCTGCTCATAGTGACAGCTCTGACACAAACTCCCAGAATCCTCTGGGAGGCAGATTAGGGGGTGCGAGAGGGATCAGGGAGAGCGCAGTCATAGCCCTGAGCTGTAAATTAGAGTCTGTCACCCAGCCTGGCACACAGAGGATGTGCATCAGCCCGTCCAGGTGCGAGTGTGGGAGTGAGACAATGTGCGAGTGTGCCAGCGCTCCGCAGCCGTACGTGGGCGTCTCAGAAGTGCCACGCAAAAAGAGGAAAGCCAGCACAAAGAAACACAAGGTGGGAAAGAGGAAGAGGGGCGAGAAGGAGAAAGCTTCAAATAAGCGCCAATCAGCAAGGTGCAAAGTGAGGAGTGTTGTCTCTACAGTCTCCACTGGCAGAGAGAGGAGTGGGGAAGCTGGAACGAGCTGGGGGAAGAAAAGGAGGCAAAGGCAGACGGGGGAGACGACGAGGAGGAGGAGGGTGCAGAGAGCAGGGAGCAGCTGTCTCCTGGGGAGATGTGAGGCTGAGCCAGTATCTGTCTCTGTCAGGAGGAGGAGGCCTCACAGGAGCCACAGCGCTGAATCCCAGTCCCAGCCAGACAGAGAGCAGGCAGAGCACTGCAGTGCCTACTCCCAGCTCGCCAGACACACGGCAGACAGGCACAACGAGGGGGAGGGAACGCGAGACGGAGATGCGGCGACTTTTCCCTGGCGGTCTCACTTCTCCTTACACTCCTTCTCACCAGGATGTAACTCAAAGCTGTTTTGGGAAAGGGGTCACCATAGCAACCCCAGGAGTTTCATTGACTGCTGTTACCCTGACAACAGCTGTGGTTGCAGCTCGGCGAGAAAGAGAAAACTCCTCCACAGGGACAGGAAATTCATTCATAGTAAGAGGAAGAGTTCGAGGCACCGTGAAGTCTGGGAGGAGACAGAGAGGGGAAGGAGAACGGGTTGCAGAGACAGGGGCCCGATTTCAGATACTGAACCGTGGGAGTGGATGAGGGGAGGCTGTCCTGGAGGCAGTGAGGAGGGCAGGTCAAGGAGTGGCTGGAGATCGAGAAACAGAGCAGCAGAGTGGGACCGGGTGGCGAGGTTTAGCCCCAGTCCTGGCAGCTGGGGCAGGAGACGCAGACGTCTCAGCACAGAAGATGTCGACTGGGACAGGTGTAGCGTGGACAGATGGACGTGGGGCAGCAGTGACAGCTGGGAAGACCGGGGGACACACAGATCCACGTCGGGCTCCAGGACAGGGGCAGACAGCAGAGACAGCCCGGGCTGTGTGTGGAAATGTGCGGGCACCAGACGCTCAAGCTCGAGACACTTCTCCAGTCCCGAGTGGTGGACAAGTAGGCAGACATTCAGCCCCCAGAGTGTGATCAACACACGGGCCAGCAGATGCCACAGCCCGCGCTCCTGCAGCCCCTGCAGCAGCACCAGCATGTCCGAGCTGAGCTGGGAGTGGAGCAGGAGCAGCACCTGCTCAGGAGTCACGGTGGACGGGTTGGCAGTTAGCTCAACCAGGACGTCCTCAGGAGCTCCAGGACTCTCATCTGAGGCCCCTCAGGAGGTGAAGAAGCAGAGTAGCCCCGCGTCTAGTTCATCCCCCCTTACCACTTGCTCCTCCTCGCCTCAAAGATCCTCTTTTGCTCCCACAGTCCCAGGCCTCAACACACACCATTGTGACGCAAGCCCTTCTCAACTTAAGGAGCCAAATTTGCAGTCTGACCTTGGCCATGGACCCTCTGCCCTTGTCAACACAAGCAGGTCAGGCGCAACTCTTCCCGGACTATCCCCCAGTAAGCCACAGAAACCAGCCAGGATGTTGCTTCTCCCTCTCATAGGGAAACTACCTGCAATCCAGAGAGAGGCTAGGAGGAAAAAAGGGCTGCTGGAGAAGAGTCAGGAGAAGGAGGGAGAGGAGGAAGAGGAGGCTAGAGGAATGGATCCTGGAGCGCTCGTGAACAGTCAGAAATGTCCCCTGGACACGGTTGAGTCAAACCCCAGCAGTTTGCCAAATCTCTGTCCGTCACAGATTAGGACTGATGACAAGCAGACAGGTGGAGAAACGGCTCCGCCAATCAGCTTTACCGCTGAGGAGATGGACAAATATCGCCTCCTGCAAGAGCAGGCGAGAGAGCACATGCAGAAAGTCCTGGAACAGACGCAAGAGAGCGCAGACATCCACAGAAAGACAAACTACACACACACGGCACAGACAGAGAGCTGTGGGACTTCAGAGGAACAGTACACAGTTGCACCCATGCACAACTCTTTGCGGCCTCAAACCCAGTCACTTCACACAGACACGATGCAAACACAAGCACAGCACACCCTCCAGGTCAGTCTCCCACTTCCACATGTGACCCCACAGGAGAACTTTACCCATCAACCCATGGCTCTGAGAGTTCCCAACCTCCCCCATCTCTCCAGCCTCCATCATATCATTTTACAACACGCAGCCCTCTCTGTGCCGCCCTCCTCTTCATCCTCTTCCACCTCATCCACCTCCCCTTCCATCCACCCACACCCATCTCAGCTCGCTCACCCCCTGCCCCCTCTCCACCCCTCCCTCCATCACCACCTTCACCTCTCTCCCTTCTCCATATCCTCCCTGTTTCCCTCCATCCTGCTGTCCCATCACCCCATCCCTCTCCTCCACCAGTCCCCCGCTTTTCACGCGACCCCGCTCGCTCCGCTCTCCCAAGTAGCACTGCAACCCTTGAACGCACAGTCTTTCATGGACAGAGCGTGGCCGGTGAGGTTTCAACAGAAGGCGTTGTGATTTTCAAAGTGCGGCTGCCATGTTTATTAATCTTCCTTGGCAACATAAACTAGTGAGAGAAACAGAGGGAATTTTTGGTTGGGACAAAAGCCTGCTTTTTGAAATGTGGATGTGTCACTGCTTTTACCAGAATCAACTCCAACTCGTATTCGCATATGCCCTCACAAACACACACATTCACACACACACACTCACACACAAACAGCCCAACTATTGACTGTTTTCAAATGAAAATGTGTTTCTCCATCTAGCCTCTGCTGTGTTGCAGCAGACATTGAGAAAACAGACTTTGATCCTTTGCTTTTTTTCCATCATTCCTGGAATAAAAGGGAAAGGTGCACCTGCTATTCAAAGACAAGCTGGGCTTGTGTCATCCTCTCTCTTTCCTTCTGAACCACAGACAGACCAGCTGCCTTTTGAAGTATCCTTCATGCCAGGGACGGAGGGACAAGAAAGAGTGATAATACTCTCCCCTTATCTCCATTTCATACAGGTTATCCGAGTTAGAGTGTGACTTTCAACAAACATAAATAACGTTCCTGGGGCATAGCGCTAGGGTATTGTAACCTTGTTGTATACTGTATTTGTGTGTGTGTATAAGGTAAAGGTAATTTTGGACTGACACACACACATACACAGTAGGAAGGACAACAACTAATTTCCATATCTGACACATGTAAAGACCTGTTTTGTCTCTATAGTGTAAATATCCTGACAGTGAGTAATAACATTAGAATCATGGGAAACAATAAAACAAAAGGTGGATTTAACCTTGAACACTGGTACGATGCTTATTTCACACTCAATGGCTTCAGCGATACAGACACTTCAACAGCTTGTCACGCTCAGATCTTTTTTTTCTTCCACACAGCATTTAAAAGAAACAGTTGTTGAGACAGCAATGAATGAATCGGATGTGTTACATTAAAACTTGAGTGAGAATAAACGGGCATTAATGCTTTTTCTTATTCTGTCTGATTCATGTCGATCTCATGTTGCAACATGTTCTACTTAAATAATTGATAGTCCTACTGTGTGGTTTACCACATCTCACTGTGAGGCCCAGAATTCCTCAGACTCCTTTAAGAGATCGCAGACCAGTCGCTGCAAACCTTTCTTGCTCGTGACCCCTTAACTTGAAGCAATGTCTACTTGTGACCCCATGTCACATGTCTATGAACCGTGAGCATGTCAGTTGCAAAGAGATTTTCCCAATGTAGTAAGTTTCAGGTGTCGCAGGTGGTAAAACTATACCGTATTTCACAAAAAAAAAGCAAAGATTGGAGAAAATTAAACAAAAACAAAAAACCGAAAACATCATTTTGTGTAACATCATTTAGATTGTCTTATTTCCTACACTGGTAATCATCTCGCAAGGTTGGAAACCACTATCCTACAGTGTCTGAAGAAAACATAAAGATGACATTTAATAAGTTTGTCCAACAAGTGTAGCAATTAATAAAAAAGTATGCAAATTAAAGCTAGGGTTGGTAATGTTGAGCAACTAGCAAGAGGATGCTAGATTTTAAAAATGATCCAAATGAAAAACAGAGTCCAGTGCTGCCAACTTTTTTCCAATTAACTAGCAGCACTAGCTCCACTAGCTCGTTTTCCTTTTTCTGTCAGAGCATTTGATTTATTGATCGCGGTTGGGATGTAATGAGACCGTAGCTTTAATGTTTAAACTTTCTTTATTCACCATTTCTAAAATAAAGAAGGATCAATCTGAAAATGTTTTTATTGTGTCAGTCACAGACTTGGATACTGCCCTTTAAAAAGTACCACATTTTGTTTTAATAGTGTGCTATTAGTCATTTTTATTGCCAAACAGATAAATCATTTTGTAGAAGAAGAAGCACATTTCTTTGACCACATTTCACGTCCAGCTTGACCTTTGGATCACTGCTCTGGGGATGCCCGGAGCCCAAAGCCAAGAAATATCCACTCAGCTTCAAAACTCTTATTCTGCACCAGACAGTTGAACTTGGATATTTAATAAAAAAATGGAAGAGGTTCCTTACTGCATGTCTTGCCAAAGGTTATGGTGGTTAGTAACTGTTGCTATGCATCCATGCCTGGTGATTGGTGAAGGCGCGGATGTATTAAAGCTGCTTGCCAAACAGTTGATCACTGCAGCGGCCGGCACTCGGGGAACAGAACACAGAAGAGAACAGAGCGGCATCCAGATGGTGTATGGACTTGGACTACCCAGAGTGCTTTGAGAGATTGGATTGATTTGCCCTCCGTGATATCAGTGAACACAGCCCAGCACAAGGGGGGGTGGGTGGGTGGAGAGGTACAGCAAGCGTTGACATAAATACAAGCACAAAAACAAGACACAAAATGTACACTCCCAGTCTTGAGGTGTTGGCTAGAAATATAAGTCAACCCCATGCAGAGATTCGGTAATTAGAGCACAATTCCTCTTTCTCCTCCTTGTGACCCCTGAGCTTGCTCCGTGGTTCTGTGTGTGTACAAATGTGTGAGTTTGTGAGAAACGGAGACAGAGAATCCCTATCTCTCTCCACAGGACAGGAGATCAAACAGACTGTGTGAAATATAGAGCAGCAATAATTAGCAGCTGTTACAGCATCAAACCTCTCTATCTCTACCTCTCTCCCTCTCTCTGACACGCACACACACTATACTGCTCGGTTCTTATCCCGGACTTTAATTTAGAGATATGCTCAAATGGGCTGCAACTTCTCAATCCTCCAATACTGATAATCCTGGAGATGATACAAAATCAACCCACTCCATGCTCCATTTTCTCAACTTTTCATGAGCATTATAATCACTCACTAGTGAGTCTAAAGGGGGACATACACGAGAAGAGTCACAAGCTTAAAAGCAATTATAGAACAACAAAGAATGTTATTTTAAAAGCAAATTCATCCTTGAATACTTGAATAGGGAGTGTTTGGGACCTTCACTATTATAATGCACAAAATTGTAAGTCACACATACGCACAGGACTTATCCACACAGGGTTCATGTGGAAATAAGTAATCACAATATCACTGTACTTTCTGTCAGTGACTGATTAAATCATTACCTATAAGCTCTGAGATTCGCCCCCTTGTGTGTTCATGTTTTGCTGTTGTGTGTGTGTGTGCGTGTGTGCAGGAGTGTGGGTTGATTTATGATGGAGAAGAAGCGGTTTCCTCAGTCAATCGCTCCTTTGAATTAATGAGGTATAAAAACTAAAGCTGGCACTCAGTCAAATACACCAGCAGTCACACTGCTGGGGCAGCAGGACCACTTCTACTGGCACCACATTTGATTGTCAGATTGTGGGTATAGATTGCATTGAGCAGAAAGAGCCCTCACGGCTACTGAGGCGATCCATCGACCCAAATTGCAATGCTGTATAAATGAGATACTTCCCATCTCTTGCTCTCTCCCTTTCTTCCCTTCTTTTTTTTTGTGGTCTCGCCTCTTACCCTTCTCTTTGATTCAACCAGGTCAGTGGGGCTGCGTTCAGCTCCCCCGGCTGTTCTCTGACTGTGCAGAAGAAAAGGCACCATTACACTTCATCCTCTCAGTTCCCCTCATTGGAGAGCCTACATATGTTTCTTTTATATGTTTGAATGCTGTACAGCACCGACACTCACAGCACAATGTGCTTCACAGTATTATTATCACACCGAGAAAGCCCTTCCCATACCTTTTCTCTCGCGGTGACATTCATTAAAAGTTTTCTTGAGTCGTGGCAGAGTGTGACACACAGAACCGGGCTGTTCCACTCCAATTTACATCTTTTAACTGAATCTCTGTGCCTCTTAGGAATAAAGATATTATTTCAACTCTTTCAACCGAGCCAACAAATGACATTCAAAAGTTACAAGGGAAAATATAGTTCAAAGGGAGTGGGCCTCTCAACTTTAGAGTGCACTAAAAACTGAATAGAAATGATAGTTTCCATTAGTTGAAGAGTCAGGTGTCTCTTGATCGTATAGCAGGCCTATTCAATAGGCGGCCCGTGGCCCAAATCCGGCCCTTTAACAACCTCAAACCGGCCCTTTGATCATTTAGAAATATGAGAAAAGTATTTTTTAAAAATAATAACAATTTCTTCCAGTAAGAGTTTTATTCCCGTTCGTCAATGTAACCATTCACGCAATTGACACTGTTACGGACTGTTAAAAGCAATATCATTGTGCTTTTATTTAAATAACCTGCTATCATAACACCAAGTTTATGGGTGATACATTGTTTGATTATTAGATCATCATTTTATTAGTAGGTTATGTCTTGTCAAGCACAGAAATACTTATTTTGTTAAAAAAAGTTTTAACCCAAGCTGTTAAGCAGAGGGGATTTAGGAGAATAAAAAAGATGTTAAATTCAACATTGTGTTTATTAAATCAATAATCTCAGATAGAAAATGTAAAGGTCCGGCCCCTTGGCACTGTGCTGTTTTTCAAATCTGGCTCTTTTAAAAAAAGTAATTTAATAGGCCTGTCTTATAGTATACAGATGATTTAAGGTTGATGCATCACTTTGTTAACTTTTGTGAGCTTCTGAACTTATATAAAGCTACACTTCAAAGAGTAATCTGTCACCACTGGTGCATCAAGAGATGCTGCTATTGCTGCAGATGCCATATATGGAGCGCTAAGTGGCTTCAGGTTGTTTAGAGCTTTTACATCAAAAGGATATATATTACCGTGTATAATTGTGAGCCATAAAAAGCACCTTTATCCTATAAAACAACATCATTTTTTTTTGTTTTATTCTATTCACCTATACTGTAGGCTTAGCTTTGTTGTTGAGGAGAGACCTGTTTGTGTAGGACTTGTATTATGCAGAAGTAACTGTGAATTCCCTTCCACGATGGATTTAAGGATTAGAGGAGGTAGTGGGCTCTGTGATACTCTTAAACTTGGCAGGCGCCCCAAGGACATGACACTGTCAGCACATTGCTTACACTCATCTGCACACACATCCACACGCACGCACGCACATAGAGGTGTAATAGGGTATAATTTAGGAGGCTGTAATAGTGAGATGTGATGCTCGGTTGTAAGACAGCATGGCTAATTCCCCGGTTATGTTATCTCTGAGAGACAGATGTTCCCACCAAAGATTATGCGCACACACGCAAAACAAAAACAACACACACACAAACTGTGCGCATGCAGAGATGCATGAACACATTCAATCCCCAGACAATAGAAGCAGCAGGATAGTCTAAAATAGCCTTATTGACAAAAAAACACAGATCAATGATGAAGTGGAGTTCATCATGAGTATTAGTAATGAGTTTCTGCAGAACGAATTTGAAAAGCTCGGAAACTTTTCCTCAACAAATATTTCATTTAAAACAATCTAATGAATCGTGTAATGGACGTTGACCTTTTGCCATATTGATTACAGGAAAAACATCGTCCGAATAAGACCTCTGTGAGACAAACCACATCACCTTTTAATGTTCACATTAAAGCTGCCAGGGTTAACCCTTTGCGTCAATCAATCAGCCGCAGAGCTTTCCCCCACGTCAGACGCATTGCATCCATTACCCAGGAAATCCATCCTATACAGGAAATGGTTTCACTGCAGAGGATAAAGGTCGCCTGATTCATGGCTTCTCACAGCAGCTGTCAGAGAAAAACCTTTGGGTCAGATAACCATCACTCCCATTATGTCGTTAATTCACAGGTCGAATGCACGGCCACAGCATAAAGAAAAGGGACGTAGATGAGTGGCATGCAGCTCCTATCTGTCAATCCTCAAGTCAGGGGAGTCGATTTTTTGTCCTTGGTCTTCTTTATCCCGCTTGTCGGAATTTCTGTCACTTAGTATCAGTGAATATCCATTACACCTCTCGTGCATCCAAACACAGGGTGTCCATGACTCAAAAACATCCAAATAGAGGCTTTGAGAGGTTGAGAAAATAGCTTGAACACCTTGAAGCACATTTGGAGTGCTTGCGCGTGACTTCAAGGAGGACAATTTACACAAATGAACATGTGTGTAAACAGCAGAGCTGCCTCTCAAACGCCTTCCTCCTCCTCCGAGTCCTGATCTCCCTCCTCCTGTTTCCGTTTAGCTGGTTTCAGCTTTAAGTCTCCAGATTCT
Source organism: Sebastes umbrosus (assembly GCF_015220745.1). NCBI lineage: Eukaryota > Metazoa > Chordata > Actinopteri > Perciformes > Sebastidae > Sebastes > Sebastes umbrosus. The sequence continues at coordinate 17,945,930 of NC_051279.1, forward strand.
GATAATTTCCCCCTTAATCCCTTCAGAGGAGCACCCCGCTTAAGTCTCTAATTAAGTCCACGATACACACATACTGTACATCAGCACGGGATAAACAGCACATGCACACACAGCTTGTAGTATTGAGCTATCTGATGCGCGGACAATTAGTGGGTGCCGTGTGTGTATGTGTGTGTGCATTTCGATGATTGAATCCCAATCAGGATGTTGTTCGGGACGACACATGCATTTTTTAAGCTGTTAATCCAGGCTTATTCTCATCTCATTATGTCAATTATTAAAAAACACATACTGGCACACACACAAACACACACACACACACACACACACACAAATACTAATTATGGGTTGGTTTCCCTGGAGACCGAGCACATGCTGCTATGGTCTCCAAAGACAGCTTGACATACAGGTAAAAAAGACAAATCAGCTTAATGTGTGAATGCACCTTGGGCATCAACTATGCATGCAATGTAATGCTTTTTGTGTTTATGCATATATTTGTTAATTCATGGACATTTGAAACACAAAAACATTAAAAAAACTCACAGATTTGACTGCGTCGCGGCAATATATTTACACAAGGCTGATTATTTCTGTGCTTTGGCCTTTCAGAGAGCGATTTTCATCACAGAGTGGAAAAAGAATGCGAGTAAACAGCGAGTGTCCTTTCCCCGTGATTGAATGTGTGTCCTTGTGTGGAAACTGCACTCCCCTTCTCCCAGCGAGGGAAAACATTCCTGCGGTGCTGAGCCTGATGTACAGGTGAGAGAATGACCAAGGATTTTGAGATCACCCGAGGCTTTGTGTCCACTACGGCCCGCTCATACTGGGTCAGCTCAGAATAACCAGAAAGGGCTGACCGGCGATGTCCACTCACCCCTGGAGTCATTAATCACACAGCACTGCAGATGAGCCGCATGGACACACGGTAACACACACACACACACACACACACACAAAGGTAGAACCCCACATACACACGAGAGCCCATTTTAATTATAAAGCCAAATGCTGGATGACAGCTTCGCTCCAGGTAGACAGTCCTCTAGGCCTGCTCTCCTGGTGCATTATCATACATTAAACATCACAGACAGGAATGTTTCTGAACAAAGCCGGGTCCACAAATAACAACACATCATATCACATTAGGCTATCAATATCTGCAGCATACACACACACACACACAGTGTCAAATCTGTTAACGTTTCTCCTCCTGAGCTTTATTTAACGCTCCTTAAACACAAACACACACAATCAGATGCTGGTATCTGAACCCCTGTATTCCCAAACAGGTCTGTCAGCCTCCAGCCCGAGTCGTTATCAGGAGCGGGATCTCAGATAACGTTCCCATTTACCGCTTATGAAATTCTTCAAAGGGGCCGTGCAGCAGTGGATGCCTGTGGTGTGTTTGTTAACAGGCATGGAGATATCCTCTGTGGTATATGTGTGTTACAGCATGTGCACCACATACAGTCCCACTACTAAACGGTATCTGGGGAGAAAATGTCAGTTTATGGAAAAAAAATAACAACTCTGACACGCACCAAAAATATATCAGGGCTTGAGAAAACTGTTGTGTCCATAATATAATTTGCAAAGGTGCATAGAAACGTATGTACAAACTAGGGCTGTCAAAGTTAACGCGATAATAAAGGTACTGGCATATGAAACTAGAAAAACCTAAGGAATCCATTGGTACCAGCCATGTCGTACTAGCTTGTCGAGAATGAGGCTGAATAACGCTACAGACTTACGCTAAATTTTGGTGAGGAAAAACTGTCCTGGCCATTTTCAAAGGGGTCCCTTGACCTCTGACCTCAAGATATGTGAATGAAAATGGGTTCTATGGGTACCCACGAGTCTCCCCTTTTACAGACATGCCCACTTTATGATAATCACATGCAATTTGGGGCAAGTCATAGTCAAGTCAGCACACTGAAACACTGACAGCTGTTGTTGCCTGTTGGGCTTGAGTTTGCCATGTTATGATTTGAGCATATTTTTTATGCTAAATGCAGTACCTGTGAGGGTTTCTGGACAATATTTGTCATTGTTTTGTGTTTTTGATTGATTTCAGTAATAAATATAGAAATACATTTGCATAAAGCAGCATATTTGTCCAATCCCATGTTGATAAGAGTATTAAATACTTGGCAAATCTCCCTATAGGGTATATTTTGAATAGATTAAAAATGTGTGATTAATTTTGAAATTAAATATTTTAATCGATTGACAGCCTTAGTACAAACTGCGTTTTATTATGTTTAACAAATCTAAATTAAATAGCCAGTCAATCCCAATAGTGATAGGCTGTAATGTGGAAAAGTGTATCCACTATTACCACAGGGTAGGTTTTAAAATGAACCAATAGTTTGTCATGCTGTGAATGTTGTACATGTTGATTATTTGTTTTTGCTGTTAGTTATAAAAAAAATGTTCAAACCAATCTTTTCTGCTCCGTGTGTAGCGGTCTACCACTCAGTACAAACTCCTGCTATTCACCTTACTGAACTCGATTGTGAAAAAATATAAAAGAAAGCGAAAAGCATTGGTCCATTATTGTGTCATTGCATTACACTAACCCGTGCCGTTACACTACATAGCCTTGTCTGAGAATTTTAAAAGGCTGCAATGTGAAAAAAAAAAAAAGAAGTCAGAGTTTTTCCTTTCTGAGAGGCTTTGTACCAGCCGCTTTGAACCGTCTAGCAGCCACAGAAACCCATGCTGCATAAGTTAATGTCAAATTCTCTCTATTGTGTCTTGCCTTGTTGAATCCAATCCAAAAAAATAGGAAAAACCCAAAGCAGGAGAATAAACTGAATAGCATAAAAATTCAAGAATCGCACATGAACTTAGAATATTAGAACCGTTACATGTAAAGATAGCACTGACTGTTTGTTGGCAGACAGTTTTTCTAATAATGCTCACTTCCTGTTGAGATATTTCCCTTTAAAGCAGTCTGGGAGGGAAACACTGCTGCTACCGCTGCTGTTGTATTGAGGAAGAGCTGAAGTAATTAACGTGCAGCTTTTGTGTGATCTTGTGCACATGTACCCTGTATGTTTGCTTGTAGAAACCAATGCGTGGGTGTGTACGAGGTAAAAGCAGTCAAAAGGTGTTTTGCCTCTGCTGCTGGTAAGAAGTAAAGCTCTAAAACTAATTTCTTACTAAGGAGATTACAGGAAGCATTACTCAAGTATGCACTTATTTCACCAAAAGCATTAAACAAGTGACGGAAAGAGATTTGAATAGACTGCAGCTTTTAATGCCACTCTTTTTTTGTGCATCTCACTTGATTTCAAATTTGATAAAGTGGTGTGAAAGGATAGCCAGTACAAAAGGCACTTTAGAGAGTGCACCAGAATATTTTAACTAGAGGGAAACAAGATGGGAAATTACAAGTACAAGCAAAGGGGGCTGTGGTCAGTGTTCCATGGCTGCATTGTCCTCCTCCTCCTCATCACTACAGGGTTCATAGTCTTCATCCAACACGGGGTCTCCCTCCTCTGCCTCCAGCTCTCCTCCCAGATCGCCCAGCAGCTGCTCCACGTGTTCCAAAATCGGCTGGTCATCACATCGCAGCTTATTGTACAGCTGGGGGAAGAGGGAGAGGGGGAAAAAAGACAAAAAAAGGATGATGCAAGTGTGTAATGGGCAAGTAAGTAGTCTGGAAAAATGGAAATTTTAAATAGAAAGTAGGTTATACACCAGCGGAAATGTTGAGACCGAACATGAAGTGCAAAATTATACTGCGGAGGCAAAACACAAAATGAGATACAGCGAGTGAAAAGCTCTCGACTGAAGCTCTTCCATTGTGTCGCTGAAGATAACATGTGCATCACCGCAGCATCAGTAAGCAGCAGCTTGGAGTTGAGCAGCCCGGAGGTTTTAAGTCTCCGAGTGCTGGTTAGGCCGCCTGAAATATCCAACAACAGCAGCTACATTCTGTCAGCGACGCAGTCACGCTCACAAAACGCTGGTAAACACTTTTTGTCTTTCATTTGGCAAATCAGCACATTTGATACACCGTTCAGCCGCGCCAGAGACAAAAAGACCATTTATCTTCTTTTTGCTGCTGCAACATGCATTGGCACACACACACACACATGCACACACACAGAAATGTATCCCGAAGCACATATGGTTATGTGGCGTACATGTGCGCGCACACGCACATAATCAAAGTTGTTATCTCAGTGAAATATGCCGTGAAGGAACAAGATAAAAAAAAAAAAAAAAAAAGTCCCGTTCTCAAAGCAGCCAGCACATTTATCTCTGTAAAATACTCTGCTTGTGTGTAATTACTGAGCTCAAAAGTGGAGTTGGGTGATAAAACTTACTGGAGCTACCACCAAGGACAGCAAAAGCATAACACTGTGCTTCTAGTGTGTGCATATACAGAGGAAGGGGAACTGATACAGCGATTTATATTTATGCTTTTCTTTCCAGAAATAAAAACTAGAGAGAAAAAAAAGGAGGGTGAGTGGGGAATGGTTTATAAGATCTAGGAATATTATTCTATTTAGTCTAACACACACACACACGTATACACACTCCCTTGAGCTCACGGACAATAAGCAGCTGAGTGCCATCATTCTTACTAAAAGTGTAACGAGGCCAGGAGAGTGAAGAAGAGTGTGTGTGACTGCTTTGCCCCAGGACCAGTCTCTAAGCAACAGCAGGTCCTGACAGGAGACACGCAGTCCCATGGGAACTCATTTGGAGTGTAAGAATGTGAAAAGTGTGTGTGTGTGTGTGTGTGTGTGTGTATATTTAAGTGGATGCTGTCTCCGCAGGTTGGAGCTCCAGGGAGGTGGAGCGTGACCTAGGTCCAGGCACAGGGTCTGATATCGGAGGGAGAGCTGACCCTCTCAGCCTCCTTAAAGCACCACACACACACACACACACACACATATATACAGTGGAAAAAAACACTGATTTTCATTCTGCCAATGTCACTCTGAAATGCCTGGAGATGTTTATCCACAACAAGCACTCTGAATAAAAGTTTGCTTTACAATAGGCTTGGCTCAATACCCAGAATAATTGTACATTACAGCCTTGGGTACGAGGTGGAGGTTGTCTTTCATATGAGCTGCATATAAGCAATAATGTAAGAAATTCAGTGAACGTGTTCAAAATAAAAAAAGTACTGTATGTTCTACAATGCTGAATGGTATTTGGAAAATTGTGTTTCTACGTGGCGATATTTCCTACGAATCAATAGCCTAGTGTGTCTGCTGGATGGGTTGTGATTATTCATTGTGATGCTTTCAACTAGCTAAACAAACAGGAACCATTCTTTACACATTCCGCACGGCAACGCTGCTGAGATCAGCATCGGCGTCCCAAGAAAACACAGGCATTTTCTCATTTACAACAGCCTATGTTTTCTCTTCTCACTTTCACGGCCCAGAGAGCTGCCTGGAGTGGGAGGGAGAGTGTGTGAGCGCGTATGTAATCGTATAACTCTTTCATGGTCCACTTTGCTCTACTTTCAAGCCCCGAGTCACGGCCCAAAGCCCACTTGACCACCGCAAACACACACACGATATTTTACACTTAACACATGAAGAAACACGTCTGTTCTCACGGTGTGCTCACTATTCTTTTGAGCCACGTTAGCGCCACGGCTCGAGGAACGGCAGCGTCAATCTGTCGGTCGGTCCAGACTGAAATATCCCCAGAACTACTGACTTTGATCCCCTGACTTTCCTCTAGCACCACAGTGAGTTTGACTTTGGTGTTTTAGAGTGAAATATCTATTGGGTATAAAATTAGGGATACAATTAATGATTATTTTCATTGTCGATTAATCTGACGATTATTTTCTCTATTAATCGATTTCTTGTTTGATCTATAAAATGTCAAAATGGTGAAAAATCTGTGTTTCCAAAAGCCCAAGATGACGTCCTCAAATGTCTTGTTTTGTCTACAACTCAAAGATATTCAGTTTGCTGTCATAGAGGAGTAAAGAAACCAGAAAATATTCACATTTAAGAAGCTGGAGTCAGAAAAAAATGACTTTTTTTTCTTAAAAATTACTCAAACTGATTATCAAAATAGTTGCCGATTAATTTAATAGTTGATAACTAATCGATTAACTGTTGCAGCTCTTTATAAAATAATTAAGAAATAACTATTGGATGGCATTTTGCAATGTAGAAATGTTGTACAGACGCTGGAGGATAAATTCGAATGACTCTGATGAGGACATTTTTGTTTTTTATTGAAATATCTCAACAACTATTGGAAGGATTGCCATGAAAGAGGTAGGACATGTGGATGTGTCCTTGAGCAAGATACTTAACCCCAAAGGCTGTGCCATCGGTGTGTGAATGAGTATTTAGATTAGATCCTGATTGGCAGGTTGGCACCTTGAATGGCAGCCTCAGCCATCAGTGTATGAATGTGTGAATGCTGATATACTGTATAGTGTAAAGTGCTTTGAGTGGTCGGAAGACTAGAAAAGCGCTACATACAGTAACTGCAAGTCCATTTACCATGTACCAGTAAATTTGATACAGACATTCATGGTGCCCAGAGGATGAATTATAACAACTTCTGTAATTCCTTGACTTTTTTTTGAGCACCATCATCAACTCAAAATTTACCTCGACCACATACGTGCCAAACTAATGACGTTCCCATCAGCCTCAGCTGTAGTTTGTGTTTAGTGCGAAGGCATGGCTGTAGGCACTTAGTCTAAGTTCCAAATCAAACACTTTTTCTTTTTACTTTTAGTACATACTGCAGCTGCCTTCACATGCTTTAAAAAGCAAAGCATGCTGGCTTGCATACTGCAAAATGTGACCGGATATAGTAGGACATCCTGGTGTTTTTGGCATACTGCATTTGACATACTATGCATTGGGACATACTAAATATTTTTCTGGCATACTAAATAGTATGGTAGTATGGGTATTGGAACGCACAGTTTGTTTTTAGACTTGTTTTTACTCAGATGGGATGTTGAAATGATCATTTTAAGTCTGTTCCTCATACTGGACAAACGGTCAAATGTCATTCATCTCAATAGAATCTAAAATAAACAAGAAAAAGCACAATGCAGCAGCAATGTATTCTGAATTTCTTTACTTTTCAATAAAATCGTTTCAAAAAGTCTCGCCGCTTACTACGCATGTTGTTAAAATTCAATGCCCTTTGCTGCCTTGTAAACCGGGAAAACCAATTTGAAACTTGTGATTCTTCTCTGAGTTTCCAAACACAATGTGGCGGCATAAATCAACATGGCAGCAGTCATAGCGAAGAAACTCTTACGGAGAAGAGCTGGCGAGTTTGACTTCATGATAATGACAGTAACGGTTCCAATCCTTGGTAGCAGAATTGAATAGGCCTATGGATTTTAATACAAAACAGAATTATGGTCGCTTAAGGTGCACAATGCAGGCTGAATGAGGTCTCACCCTGTTTATGGCCATTATGTTGCAGCCTGCCGGGGCTCTCTGCTTGGTTCAAAGGAGTACAGAACTTGAAAAAAGTAAGAAAGAAAGTGAAACTTTAACAATAAATAAGCGCTGACATAAAAAAAAAATCTGAAGTATGCCTTTAATTCATTTTATCTCTACACTTACTTAATTTCTTTGGATACATACTATAGTGTGGTCCAGCATAGATTATCTGTAAGTGCTATCTTTTGTCCAGTGTGCAGCGGACAAAAGTGTAATAATAAGCACTAATGTACCTTTCATACCTAAATTGATTCTTTTCCCCTCATCTCTTAATAGAAATCTTTTTCTACAGCTCCTATGACAGAATAAAGACAGGCTGATTATGTGGTGAAAGCCTAATCATTCCATCATTGTTCACCTTCTGTTCCACACCTGTGCTTAACTTCCCCTTTCATTTCACCTCTTCTTTCATTTCATTTCCTAATGCCTTTCATTCTCCCGGCTTGTCTCCTGACCATTTTCGCCTCGCGCACTCTGTCTTTGGCTTTTCCTTCGCTCACACTCATCAACGAACGACCTTCCTGTCAAGGAGATAGTTTCCTCTTCGTACTTTCACATTTTGACACTTGCTCATCCTCCTCTCTCAACTTCACTCTGAATCCCTTCATTAGGAAGAGAGCGTTAATTACATGAATTGAATTTAACACATTTTTCTTCCTCTTAACTTCTGTTTCACTCAGTCATACAAACATACTTCCTCACTGGCAAAGGGTGTGACACTGGCTGAGATTAGACCTTCTTGAGTGTGAACAGGGCATGTCGCTGGAAGTCTCAAGAGGGCTGACCACACAAACACACACGCACACGCGCACACACACACAACTTAACACTTCGGTCCTCCAGTCACATCCTCGGTAGGGAAAGGCATTAAAATTACATGACTAGCACACCTCGGCTCGGACCAACCCTACCCCACAATCCTTGCTCATGGGACACCCTTTCAGCCACATCAAATAGTAAAGCTTTTGACCTCCGTTTGCCCTAGCTGCCTTCGTCTGTGCACACTCACACACACTCACGCACGCGTATGCACATGCACACACACACACACATATATATAACGCTGTCCTCTGTGCATACACTGCAGATCCTTCTTCAATCGCACCCTATCTGGCCGAGACTCAAATTCCATTTCACGTCCGGTTTACTATTGATTTTACCCTCGCCACTATTCACCAGCTACACCCCCCTGCACCCACACACACACACACAACCACACACACAACCACACACGCCATCCAATCTGTTCCCTTCCTCGCCTCCCCCCCTTTTCATTCTCCCACTCCTGCTCCTCTCCTACACTTCTTTCTCGTCCTCTCAACCAACCCGTACCTTCCCCATCATTCCTTTTTATAGTATCTCAGCTGAATGCAGTATGTGTGTGTGTGCGTGCGCATGTGTGTGAGCGTGCGTGAGTATCGATCACAGAAGAGATGAATAATGAAGACATTTCTTAGCAAATAATTAGATATGCAAGTTGGCACATACAACCATAATTAAATATGCGCATCCACATAAGGTGCGCCTACGCGTACCGGCGTGCTTTCTCTCACTGTCTCACGCGCGCGCGCACACACACACACACACACACACTCACACTTAGCAAAGTCATAAAGTATGCAGGGAAGTGGACTGGCGCCAAAACAAGCCGTTGGGCTTTGAGGCCTCATTTCCATGTTGGAGTCCATTTTAACTAGCAGACTGACTCATCGTTAATAATTAACACTCACAGTGACGCTCGGGAAACAAAGCTCGGATATAAACAGGGGAGAATCTGGACTACACAACGTACAGATGCACGCACATATGAGCCAAAGCGGCGAGATGAGGAATTAAGTGAGCTACGAGGGGAGGGTTGGGGGGTTTCTCTCCACATTTTACCTCACCTTTTCAAGGTCTTCCGAGTATTTTGCTTTCACATTATTCTGCGCCTGTTGCTTCACTCGCTCTACAAAGAAACAGCTATGCTGTTTACCTGTCACGCTCTGACGCCTCACCCAGTCTTTCACGTTTTTATTCCATTGAATTCATTCTCTCTGTGCGAAAATGGTTAAGTACTTAATTTCTCAATTTCATTTTTTTTTTTTATATTTGTTTTTGTTCTTTTCTTTATTAACTCTCACCACAAAACTGGCAGCTGAAATCTATACGTGCCCTGTGCCTTTATTGTCCTCCCCACGGTTTCATCCATTCTCCCTCTTGGCAGCTCAAAGCCCACCTCGCTCCTGTCTCAGTCGTGGACATCCCCAGTGGATGCTGGTTAGACAGGCCTGTCACTACACTGCTGGCAAGAGAGACAGACGTCAATATATCGCCACTCGGCTGCCCCTACTCATCTGTAGAGGAACACGATGCGGCGGGGGGGAGCAGGAGGGGAAGGTGGGTAGCTGGGTGGGGAGGTGAAAAGGAGAGGAAAGTAGAGAAAAGAATCGTAGGTGAGGCCTGCCATCCTTCAGTCTGTGCTGTCTGATTTACAAGCCTATTGGATTTTAGACTAACATGAATCACGGCCCCATGGAGGCATTGCTCCCTGACAGAGTGACAGAATGAATGAGACACATCACTCCGAGTGTGTGTGTGTGTGCGTGTGTGTGTGTGAGGGGGAATGGGTGAGAGACAGCGGTATGTTTAAACCTCTTTGAGATCGTACTAAAAGACATTTCTGTGGCAACAATGGAGCTTAGTTAGAATCCTCTCATGGTCAAAGTACTGCATGTCCTCCTTCTCTGACAAGTACTGGTTTTTATGAGCCTCACCTATTGTGACAGTGTACTGGATGGAACTATCTGCACCCACAGTTGCCTTGCACATTGGTGTTAGAAGTATTCAGATCCTTTACTTAAGTAAAAGTACCAATACCTCACTATAAAAATAATACTCAATAACAAGTAAAAGGCCTGCATTCAAAATTTGACTTAAAGTAAAAGTACGTAGGTTTGATCAGGATAGTATCACAGCAGAGATATGGTCCCTGTGAGTGTTATACTATTATGTTATATCATTACATTATTATTAATAAATTCAACTTATATAGCGCTTTTAAAGAACTCAAATACGCTTTAATTATTACTCATGCATTGTTTTAAAACAGCATTTAACCCTTTTTGTTGGTTGAGGTGGAGCTTAATTATATCATATAGGGCTGCAACTAATGGTTTTTCATTATGGATTAATCTGCTAATTATCTTCTTGATCAATTCAATAATAGTTTGTAAAGCGTAAGACAATCATGAGAATGCCCATCACAATTATCCAGAGCTCAAAGGGACACATTCAACTGTTGTGTTTTATCCAACCAAATGGTCCAAACCTCAAAATTATTCCTGCAATTTAAGAAAAATCGCCACATTTGAGAAGGTGAAAACATAAAATGTTTGGCATTTCTGCATTAAAAAATTGCTTCAATGATAAGTCAATTCGATTAACTAGGAACTGTGGATTCACCAGGAACCATAGTAACTAAGAAATATGGCTTTCAGATAGATATAGTGGAGTAAAAAGAATGTTTCCCTCTGAAATGTAGCAGAATAGATGTATAGGGGGCTGAAATGGAAATATTTAAGTTAAGTACAAGTGCAACAAATTTGTATTCAGTGAATGTCCTTGGTAACTTTCCACCACCGGCCATGCTCCATTGAATAAATTAATTCAATCGTATTCATATAAGAGATGAAAAACAACTATCTGCGTCATCAAAAAGCAGCAATCTTTGGTTTGTGGGCAGATTTTATGGCTTGAATTACCTTCTTAGCGTTGGTCAGGTACGACCTGGCCGCCTCTTCCAACGCCTTCCACTCCTCCGTCTCCTCCTCTGTCACTTCTCTTCCCTCTCTTTCTTGCTGCTCCTTTGCTTTTTCCAACTGGAGGTTGCACACCCAGCCGGAGAGATACCACACCTGGGAGGCAAAGAGAAAGAGAGGCGGGTTGGTGGTGGTGGTGGTGGTGTTGTTGGGGGGGGGGATTCAGACAGGGAGAAAGCGTTCTTTGTTGCAGTAAGTGAGCTGTGACAAGGGAAATAGATTTGTAACCCTCACGGAGCACGTCTGCATGAAATCCCACATCCTTCTTTGACAAACAGGTTTCACACATATAACATGGAATCAACAATCCATCACTCACATAATAACTGTCAACATGATCCGATCCTGACAGACAACACTGTACTCATTTACAAATGCTGCTTGTGCACATACTGTAGCTTCACAATTAATTAAAACCTGACTTGTGACTCCTACCATCTGTCACTACCAATTTGTTTTCATAGCAAAAAAAAAAATGCAATTACTTTGTTCAAACATATACCAAAACACAATATAATAAAATGAAAAACAGATTCCCTCAGGCGGATATCTTCTCTGCATTTCAAATCTTATCATAATCACAGGTTGTGTTGTGCCTTGTTATTAATTTAGAGGGTGTAGATTTTGTTTAAGATTCTCCTTATTTAACGGTTAGTTATTTTATTCTACAAATAATTCTGCCTAGATAGAAATCGTGGAGGAATAGAAGTACCACAGTCCTGGGGCCTGTCTCAGAAAGCAGGATTAGTGGGCAAACAAGTTCTGGACAGTATATTGATATTATATCAATATTGTGATATGAGACTAGATATCGTCTAAGATGTTGGATATCGTGATATGGCATAAGTGTTGTCTTTTCCTGGTTTTAAAGGCTGCATTACAGTAAAGTGAAGTCATTTTCTGAAGTTACCAGACTGTTCTAGCTGTGCTATTATTTGCCTTTTGCTATTATATCCACATTACTGATGATTATCATTGTGTAAATATTTAGTGAAAGCACCAATAATCAACCGTACAATATTGTAGCAATATCGATATTGACATATTTGGTAAAACAAAAGTGTGATATTTGCTTTTCTCCATATTGCCCAGCCCTAGCCTTGACTCTGGTTTTCTGCTTCCATGTTGGTGGCTAATTTTTCAGCGAGGTACATCACCATGGTAACTTCAGCTCCAAACCATGACCTGCTCCAGAGCAGGTTATGTTCAGGGCATTAAATGCCAATATGCAAAAAACACCTCCTTCCTGAGGAATCAACGATGAATACAAAAAATAAATTTACAATATTTTAAAAGACAATACTACTTAATAAAACACACTCTAGTCTGTGCAATAATCATTTACTGAGAAAGACTTTCTTCAAGCATCATGTAGGTTCAATTGCCACATTTTCATATGAGACCAATAGTATCATCTTATTTTAAATGCAGAGCTTCAGATCCATCAATATGTCCATCAGTTTTTTACTGATTTACTTTAACAGAATAATACAATCAGTCGCTGGGAGAACAATATAATGCCAGGAATAATAGATCACTGTGTTGCTCCGGTAGGTTATCTGTCTTTCATTATAACATAGTAGCATATTTGCCACAACTATTACATTTAATTCACAAAGCGTTTTTCACAGCTCAATGTATTCGCAAATATTTGCTAATAATTCATCATCTTCTGTTACAAACCCTTCGCAAAGATTCTGACGCACATAACTCAATTCAAGAGAGCACCATGTAGACTTTGGTGTTAACTGGCTGATTGACCTCAACTTGGCACTTCCTGTTGCTCCACAGAGTTCAAACAGTGAGTGGAGGCATATTTTTAACTTTTAAATTAGTATGCTGAAACCCACTTAAATGATTTTTTTCTCCCACATAATTATACATACACTGTGCTGCTACACTGTGCTCTTCCACCTCTACACAATCACGCTCCAACTCTCGGTGAACTTGGAGGTGTGTGTGCGCCTCTCATCTAAGGCCAAAGATCACCCACCCACTGTTCTTCAAGCACCAAGACACAAATATTCGCTTTATTCATTATTGATTGAGGGCAGAGGCAGTAGGGACCTCCTGCACCTCTGCCAAATCAACCATTTAGCTAACAAACACATCAAGGCATACCACACTGAATTCAGAATTGCCACTAAGCAATGCTGAGTGGGAGGCTACCCCCTGCAGCCGTACTTATCGGAACAACTGCAGCGCTGGATAAATGTAGTAATGTTGCCGAACCAGCAGTATGACATTTATATCAGTGAGACATTTTTTCTGTGAATGCAGAAATGTGTTTCTTGTGTGTATTCAGGAGAGGAAGAGTGAAATTGGGTCACTTAAATTCAAAATTTTAACTTCTTCACAAATGAGAACCACAGCGTTTTCTTCAAAAACAGCTAGAACAAGGCTAGAAAAAACCCTTTACAGATGGTCCACTGTGAAATATTTTGTGTATGTGGTTAAAGACGCCGTCCACACTCAAAATTAAGACATGAAAAAAAGTTAGCTAATTAAGAACTTTAGAGAATCCACTCCACGCTGCCACAACCTCCAGACAGAAGCACACATAATAAAATAGAAAACTCTGCGTCTGTCAATCAAATCACCGAGACTATTGTCGTTTCAAAGTGAAGGCACATCTTAGTTCCCATATGGTGCTGCTGAAGGAAGAACAAAAGCATCATGAATCAATTGAATACCTTTGAAACAAGATTTGCAAGGAACTACTGTAGCTCGGTTGTTTGTGCAGACTTAACATTTTATAAGTAAGCCTCCAAACTTTGAGATACGCAAGAGCAAGAAGACGGAGGCGAGAGCTAACAACTTATCTGCTGCACTTAAGAGGGGAAATAAGAAAGGGAGCGAGGCGAAGAAGGGAAGAGAGAGAGTAGTCGAATGTGTCTGTCATACACTTCTGACATCAACGCCAATGTGTCTCTGGCAACATAACTGTGGTATGATCTGACAAAACACTTCCTGACCATTAGAGCCGGTGACTGTATGCATGTGTGATTGGCTGCGGGCCCGCTCAAATCGAGTGTCACAGCTGTACGTCTCTGGAGAAAGTTTAAAAGTTCAGCCCCCCGATGACTGCTCTCAATCTGTCAGCTGAGGGGTGTGTGTGGGAGGCTGAGCCTAAGGGGGAGTGGGGGAGAGAAAGAGAGAGAGAGACACTGCCGTGCTCTTCAATCTGACACTCAGTGGCACACCTTCACTTCATCTGCCACTGACGGTGGGGATTTGGAGCACACTGACAGCACATATTTCCTCCTAAAGCACAGAAAATACTGCCATTTACGTCACTCTCTAATAAGCATTCAACTTCTCAGTCATACTCTGTGTGTGTGTGTGTGTGTGAGCACGCAAGTAATGCAAAAATGTGGGTGTGTGTAGACACTTCTTTGTGCACACACATAAACAGTGGGCAGCAGAAGCATGCGTAGGTTTCTCCTTCCCACTGGGCTGATAAAAGATGTGCCTTCAAGTTGGTTAGATACAGCAGCGGCTAGTGGCTACTGTATTATAAAATGAAGACTGCGTTCAAGGGGAAAACATAAAAAGACCCCAGAACACAGACCTTAATTAGTTGGGACAGACTAGCAAAATAATCGGACTGAAATAAACCACTGTAGTTTAACCCATTTCTTATTGGGTGTAGGGCTGTCCCCTCTTGGTCAACTAATAGATCGTTTTGCTCTCAGTCGAGTAAGATTTCTTTAGTCAATTAGTCGTTTTTTTTATGCTTTTGTCATACTGAATGATTATTTCCAAGAAACTTATGAGCACATCTCTGGTCAACAAATGATTTGGAGGTTGCTGTAGCTCAGTGGGTAGAGAAAGGTCGTCCTTTAACCACAAGGTCGGCGATTCGATCCCCGGTCCCTACTGTCTGCATGTTGAAGTGTCCTTGAGCGAGACACTGAACCCCAAGTTGCTCCCCAGGCGCTTTACAGCAGCCAACTGCTCCTAAAATGCTTTGGATGGGTTGAATGCAGGGGTCAAATTTCGTGGATGTTGTTGTATGTGTATCACAAATGTAATAAAGTTTATGTTTTTAAAGTGGTGCTTTTGTGTGATTCTTTGTGGAGAAACTCAGTTTTACAGATCTGTCGATTAAATCAATTAATCGATTACTCAACTAGAATTTGATGTGGTCGAGGACGGCCCTAGTTGGGTGGGATATTTTGTTTCAGTAAGGGCAAATTGATGAAACTGTGATAGTGGTTGCTATGAGCTGTAAGTTTTTCATGAGAATCAAAGATTTAAGATTTTAAAGATTTAAAGATTTTTATTTCTATAAGTTGACTTACAGCTGCACCAACCTCATCCACACACCATTTTTCTGTTGCTGTTTCATGGATGTAGCTAGGTTCCTATGTTCGCTTGTTCATGTTCTTAATCCCTACAAAAGCTCTGATTGGTCGATTGTTTCTACAACCGAGTGCACGACACCACCTGACCAACTGGTACTGCTGAACAAATCAGAGATGTGGGCTGCGATTCAGAGATCTGGAACCGGGTTAGAGACAGACATGCTGGAAATACAAAACCAGTTAAAGCAAAAATTCTAAGTTTTTGTGTCACATTTTCAGAGGCACAAATCTTCTTCCAGCTAATGAAAAATAAAAAAACTGAAAACATGAATATATTGCACACCACCACATGTTTACTACACAAAAGCAGCCGGGCCATCACTTCAATGCTTACCTGGACGACTTCATCATCCTCCTCCAGAAGACCCTCCAACACATCTACTGCCATCTAATGCAGAGAGAGAGAGAGAGAGAGAGAGAGAGAGAGAGACAGAGAGAGAGAAGATGGTTAAAAGATTGGAATGAGATTTGAAATGATCTTTAACATCATCATACAAGAAAACAACTTTTTAGGTTTAACAAATTCAGCAGTACACACTCATAGATACAGCCTCAATCCACAAACAAGCACGCACGCACGCACGCACGCACGGACAAACACGCTGTTGTTGCACACAGTGTTGTGCCTCTTGCAGGCAGCTCGATCAATCAGAGTGATCAGAGGGTCTGATAAGCGCCTATGAGGTCGGCGTCCCATACACAACATCATCGATACCAACAAGACAACAGACATGGCCGTCGATAGACACACTCACCAGTGCTTATCGCGCAGTCAATAGTCACTCTGTTCGATTGCCCCTTTAATCCATTTACAGACATTAACAGTCAATATATTGTTAACCAGCACCGATCCACAGGACGCCTAATAAACTTAAATATCAGCCTGACCCATTGTCTCTTTAACCCCCCCCCTCCCCTCCTCATACTTCCCTCTCTCCTTTTGAGGTCTAAAATGAGTTTAATGTAAGGTGACCTTTGCCAGAGAGAATCACTGTGTGGTTCGGTTTCTGTGGGAAGTTTCTATTACAGAAAACAGACCTTGACTAAAGTAGGTTGTGTGTTTGTTTTGCTCTGCCTCTCTCCTTGTGGATTCTGTGGTTGTGGTGTGTGTGCATGTGTGTGTATGTGTATGTGTGTGTGTGAGAGGCCCCAGGTGATGATATATTGATTTTTGTCAACTTCAGGTTGGAGGCGACTGTTAGCCAATCACCCGTGGTGAAGGGCAAGAATAAAAGACACGCACGTACCTGCGCACGCACTGACACACGGCCGCACACTATAACAAAGCAGCGCGCACAACAGTGAGCACAACAAGCAGCACTTGTTTCTTGTTAAGGCGGTCTTATTAGCTGGAGAGCTTCCTAATTTTTTCCTCCCCTCCCGCTCTTTGGATGTCTCTTCTCTTTTCATTAAGCCTGCGTTGCTTCCGGTGGCGATAAAGAGGTCAGCTGCCTGCGCAGACTGAAGGGAGAGTCGGGTTAATTGAGAGAGTATCTCATTAAGAGCGTGCAAATGTGCGTGTCAGGGAGTCAGTTGATTGATTGCTGGACCAATTATCAGCTGAAAACCCATTGTCTTTAATTAATTAATGACTGATTAAAAATACACAAACAAAAACACCTAATCCCAGCTGATGATGAATGGATTCATGCCCAGCGTCAGAATCATCTACTTGACTTTCATTGCACCACACCAATGTGACAGGCAGACACACATGCACACACACACACACACAGTAATTCGAGCCAAGCACTAGATAGATAGAAGAGATAGGAGTAAAGATCTGTCTGGGTATTAAACAACCGATAGAACAGGCAGTTTTGGAGCAACAAAAATAGAACAAGAGATATCTGGGAGCCGGGATAAGTGAGCAATGATAACCATTATATCATTTCCGACTGTACTCCCTCCTAACTACACTGGTCAACCCAGGGGCGAGTGATTAAAGATTCAGAGATTCTTAAGCCGCTTCACGCTCTCAACAACAACAAGATTAATATTCGCGTGAAGATAAGGGGAAGAGAGAGGGGGTACTGCGAGGGAAAAAGTGCGAAAATTGGAAGGAAGGGCACAAAAAAAGTCTCAATAAACAATGCAAAACTGGTCCACGAACAACAACAATGCACCACGAAGACACACACGGTAAAGACACGACGAACATGTTGTCCTCTTTATTTCAAGACCTGTTAAAGATTTTTTTTTTTTTAAAGCAGCACTCTGGGGAGGAACTCATTTATAATGGCCATTGTGTGCGTGTGCAGTTTGTGCATGTGTGTGTGTGTTTTTATGTGTGTGTGTGTGTGATCTTCAGGCAATTTTGTTTAACAGAATCATTTTACCGGAGCGCACAGCAGAGACAGGAGAAAGACAAATCACTTTACAAGCGAGGGCAAGCCGTATCTCTAACACACAGGAACTCATACAAACACACACACACACACACATGCACGCACAAACAGGGACGTCTACACCTAAGCAAATAAATCCTGGGGATGTCAGTGCTAACTGTACTTGTAAGCCACATTGGAAAGTACAAGCTGCTCTCCATCGTGAGCTAAATTTAAGAACAGGAATGTTCAAGGAACAACATGAAAGCAAACAAGAGTGACAACGACAAGGAGAGTAACTAACCATCAGCTGCCGTGACAACTACGCCCAACAGACACCTTAATGGCTGTCAAGGGAGGCCGTCCGTCTGTTTGTCTGTCTGTCTGTCTGCTGTGTGGCAAGTGAATTAGTGGCGGTGATGGGTGATGATGATGGTAATATGTGTGTCTGTCTGCTTGACAGCGACGGTGAGAAAACTGTGGTCTCTGAGGGCGGCGTTGTTACTACAAAGCACATTTGTTTCTCCATTAAACAAAAATGTAACATTTCAGTATAATAAAGCATGAATTTAGGGCCTACAATTAAATATTATTTAATTGTCAAATAATTAGGGCTGTCCTTAACAAAGAAATTCATGTCGACTAACACTCATACAATTAATCGATTAGTTGATTTAATTGACAGATCTGTAAAACTGAGTTCCTCCACAAAGAATCACACAAAAGCACCACTTTAAATCATGTGTTTACCAGAGATGTGCACATAAGTTTCTTGGAAATAAGTCATTCAGCATGAAAAAAAGCATAAAAAACACCTAATCGACTCAAGAAATTTTAGTCGACTAAGACCAAAATGAGCGATTAGCTGAGTAACCGACTAAGAGGGGGCAGCCCTACAAATAATCTCTTGATTAATTAATTAACTGTTTAGTCTTCGTTATCAAAAGTAAAGAAATTATTAAAAAAACTGATTGTTTAGTCCAAAACCCAAAGATATTCTACTTACAATTACATAAAGCAGAGAAAAGCCGCATATCCTCACAATGGAGAAGACGGGACAGGAGAATGGTCGGTGTTCTTGCTTGATGACTTAAACGATTATCAGATTATTAAAATAATCAGTGATTGATTGACTAATTGATTATTCCACCAATCATTTCAGCACTGGTTTAGTCTGGAAAATATCAGAAATCACAATTTTCCCACAGCAATGCTTTCAAATTGTTTCTTTTCTCCAACTTAAAACCCCAAAAAAGATATTCAGTTCACAGTGATATGAAACAGAGAAAAGCAGCAAATTCTCCCACATCAGAGGGTGGATCCTGCAAACATTAAGCTTTTTTTATTGGTGATAAATGACAAAAAACAATTAATTTATGAAAACTGTTGTCAATTAAACTTCCATCCAGAAAACATCTTTTATTAACTAGTTGTTTCAGCGCTACAGACAATGATCCCTTTACAGTTGTCTCACTTCTGCTGCTTTTAAGCACCCCTCGTGTGCTTCTACTAAATATCCATTACAGCTATGGAAATCAGAGACAAATTTGGCATGCATTCAAGTGTTTCTCCTCAAAAGCAATCAAAAGAGGAAAAAAAAGACTTTGAAAAGCAATTTTTGGTGGCTTTCTCCCCCCCCCCTTCTAAATTAGGTGGCACAGATCCACGTCTTGTTGAGACAGAAGACTGAAGAGAAGAGGAGCTATCGTGAAACGTTTGTTTTCAAGAAAAGTTTTTTTTTTTTCCAATGCCAATTTATTTACAAAGAGCATGAGACAAGTACACAATACAACGCTTTTACCACCAGTTGGTGTCATTGTTTCCATGCTCTTGACTCTATATTATAAGCGACTCGAGTATCATAAAACAACCACTTTGTCAGCCAAACCCAATTTCATTTTGAACTTTTCATGCGCACTCGGCTTACAAATTGAAAGGAAAACTCGCTTCTGAAAGGATTTTCCTCAAAACCATAGCGGAAGTCAAGGCCTTGACAGCATTATAAAAGATGTTTCATCTGGCACTGATACTCTTACATTCTTCATTGCTATTGCAGATGCTGCCCACTGGCGCTGAATTGGTGACCACTTCTATTAATGTCATAAGAATTGAATTGGCTTTAATAAAAAAAACATGAGAAAAAAAGGGCAGAGGTGTTATTTCAGATAGCAAAAGGTCAGATGTTTAATGTGTGAGATCCTTGTTTTCACCTAGTAAAGTCACAACGATAAGACGCCACCTACCTACCATTGACATGTCTTTGGGTCAAACACCTAAAGGCCATTTTAATGTGATTTAATCTGTCACCACCATGCTCTAACATGATTTCCCCCC
This sequence comes from Sebastes umbrosus, assembly GCF_015220745.1. Taxonomy (NCBI): domain Eukaryota; kingdom Metazoa; phylum Chordata; class Actinopteri; order Perciformes; family Sebastidae; genus Sebastes; species Sebastes umbrosus. Next base: position 17,966,230 of record NC_051279.1, read on the forward strand.
CCCAATAACTATCAAGATATTACCATGCATCTAGATAATTCGGCCAATGCAATCATAAATGCCTAATTTGCTCCAATTCAAACTAATAATGGACTGAATGTACAAACCTAAACTACATTCATCAGACAAAAGAATCTCCAACAGAGATAGACAAATGCTTTTTGGCAAAGAACACGGTAGTTCTTCAACCACTTCTGTTATTCTAAAATGAACTATTATTTACTAGAAATAGCCGTATACTCGAAGCAGCTGCAGAACACACACAAAAATGCTTTAATGTGTTTTCTTTGGCATATATATTAATCAATTTTTCAAAGCCTTGGCTCAGTTTGGAAGACCAAACAAAATATTCAATAGGGAAAAAAATACGGGCAAGTCGTCGCACTCTGGCACCCCGCTAAGAAGGTAGCCTTCAAACTGTTACAGACGGGAAGCAACACAACTTTACACAGGAGTTTAGTTGTGAATAGATTTAAAGTCCACAGGGAGAGATAGTGAGCACAAAAATGAGTGTGTGTGTGTGTGTGTGCGACAGAGGAAGGAAAGAGAAGAGAGGATGTTACTATCAAATCCGGCTAAGTCCCAGTCTGGGAGAGACGGACAGAAAAACAGCCTGCTTCTACACCACTTCCATCCTTAAGCTCGATTTCCGTCACAAACTTTCACCTAGCCGGTGGATAAAAGCAAATATGACCAACCTTGTGCATGCATAGATATGTATATATGTTTATATATATGCATACGTGTGCATACAGAAAGAAAAAGCACTCAGGATGTGTGCAGTTTGTGTTTCGGGGCTTGATGACACACCAACGGGAGGATGAAGACAAACGACATGTCAGAAACTGTGGACCGAGACGTTGTCATTTTACTGATACACCTGACAGCCCATCTCCCCCCTACATGCACACACACACACATATATAACTGCAGCTGAGCCATTTGGGCGTGTGGTGGGGGGGAAAGGACGCTGTTCTCATTTCCTGTCAGTAATAACCATAAACCACTCAACAAGAGTGACTACAAATTAATCACTGGATCACAACAGAAAATAGCTGAACTGCTGTTGGTGTGGCAGTAATCACAGAAAATGACTTGAAGCGTTAATGGCTGTTAGGGGTTTTAGCACCGAACTGAAGGCAGTGAGCCACTAAAATCAAGGCCATTAATACTGGAAATTGATGAGTGATCCAGAAGTGCGCCGTATCACAGATATGGCAGCAATTCATCAGACTAGAGCTGCCTTCCTTTTTTTTTTTCTCCCCTTCTTCACACCCCCCCTCCTACCCTCCCTTCTTACCCGGTCCCTCTCTGTAAATACCGCTCTTTAATTATTGACACTGAACTCTGGAGGGGATAAAGACCAGGCATGGCCTTCCCACCTTCAGTGCTATTCACTAGAAAGGCCGCCGTCCCATCATGAAACACACACACACAGACCAACAACAGCGCACACCCATTTTACCTCGTATTCCTCGGACTCGATGAGCAGTTTGGCCGTGGTGACGCGAGACTCGTACGGAGGGATCTCATTCTGGAGGGAAAAGAAAGACAACGCCGTCACCTCTACGGTGTTTACACAAACAAAGTTCTTCCTTTGTCTGATGATAACACGAACCAATTTCAAGTTACGAAACATTCTGCAGCTATGTGGCTGTTAATCACAGCGAGAGATGTGGGCAGGCTGAGTTCAGATCAACCTGCTCCTCAAGATAAGAGTCATAACAGTGGTGCCACTGGGATTTTTGTCTCAAATCATCACCCCCAGCCCGTCTTATATCACATTTGCTCAGTATTTGAATGTAAACTCAGGGCGCCGTCATTTAGAAGCCATCCTTACTTTGACACTACAGCCATTCCTTTTGTCTTTGTCAAATTCCCTGTAGTAATTTGCTGACTTATCCTTTATACACTTTCCTGGTTTTTTGCCTTGTGCTTTCATATCCGCTCTGTCTTTACACAGGCGCACACACACACACACACACACACACACACACAAAAGCACACTGGTTTGTGAAGTATTTGTTCCATCTTTTATTTTTTATTATCCCTCATTTTATTATCTCTTACTTTTTATCTCTACTGGTGTCCTTATGTTTGTGCTCGCTGCAAAGCACACTGTGACAATCCCGTTAGTTGAAAGTGCTTTATAAATAAACTGGGATCTGCTGTCAGAGAAACACTAAGCACAGCTCCAACTCACCTGCATGTCTTCATCTGAGCTGGAAGAAGCTGCACTCTGTTTCTGGGCAGGAAGCCATGATCCAACACTCTTCAACAGGTATTCTTTGCCTTCCTGATGACAGCGAAATGCATATACATGTAAATTAATGAGGTGTATATGTATGACTGTACACCTAAACCCGCTACCGCATATATACTAATAGAAGAAGACACACAAATATGACTAACAAGGGAAAGAATTTGTTTCACTTTTACAGGCTGGATCCTGAATGCTCTATAGATGTCAACGATATTTTAATTAATATGAGGTCAATTTTTATTAGTTTTTCTAAATTACTACCAGATTATTGCTAAATAGGCTGTTGCTGGATGTGGGATGCTGTAAAGTGTGACTGGAGCCAGCCTGACCCCCGCAGTTTACAACTAGTATTACAGATCCACTTCAGAAGCTCTTGTTTTTCCTCAGTTTGGTGATGTAAGAGCATGAAGGATAATGTCTGAAGATAGTTTGTTCTTATTTGCTCAGGTTTTGAGATATCCACCGCTGACACATTGTCAATACAAAGCAGTGGTGGTATTTGTGGTGCTCACAGCATTGGGAAAATTATAGACCTTTTCATTGCCATTATGTTGCTAGGGCAACAGCTTTTTGTCAAAGTTTACTTCCTGTCAGCTACTACATTAACAAACATTGCAATGGGAAATACAAAGGGGCCCATTTAGAAGGTTTGTTGTCATGTTTGAACAGAAAAATGCCTTTCCATTAACAATGCACTGGATAATCCACAGACGTCGCTGTGAACAATTTTGACTACATTTTTCCCCTCTGTATTAAACGGTATCCAGGAAACACTGGAAGGTTATTATGTCTTAAATTTGAAATTCCAGACTCATAGCACATTTTATTCTACAACCTAAGAGAACTGTAAATGGATGAAAATGTGTTTTATTCAACTCAAAGATACATTAGTGACCTGAATAACTCGCAGGTTGCGACGTCTTACCACTTTGAAATTTCTCGCAAGAACAAAAATGGGACACATTCTTAACAACGCTCCACATTTGGTTCTCGGAGAAAAGATTTGCCTTGACTGTTTGTCTGTCTTTAATAACAGTTGGTAAAGCAGCAATACCTTTAATTATGTCTTGAAAATGAAATATTTTAGTCAAAATAGAGAAAACATAATTAAGACATTCTTTTAAGCTCATTGTCAGACGCTTCATCCTGCAGAGTTCTTGTTGCATATTTTCAAAATTGAGTCCAATAGGCTACATTCTCTCATTTATCAGATGACTATATGACCTCAACGATCTGCCCAGTAATTAACATTCCTATCGGCATGACCCGTCTGTGTGTGTGCGTGTTAATGCGAGTGTCCATCTGCTGATTAATGACATACAATTCAATTTGCTCGGAATAATTAACTCAGCAGATTCCCGCTTTAATGTGGCGATAACTCATCCCGAGTGTGTGTGTGTGTGTATATATGCGTGTGTGCGTGTGTGGACTGACCTGGTTTCTCTCTGTACTGAACAGGTAACTTGCCATGAGCTGTAGAGCCTCAGGGTTGTCATGGTGATACTGTAATGCTCTCTCAATGAACTCTCTGCACTTGTCTGCAGCTCCCTCTTCCATGCTATGTGCACACACACACAGACACATACACACAGAGAAAGACAAATCTCAACTCATTACTACATCAGTAACATGAAATGGGGTTATAGGTGTCAAGAGAGAGACTCTGTGAGCTCTAGTACCAGAGGTCTGTGAGGTAAATCTCGGCCATGGAGCAGTAGGCTACAGAAACATCCTTCGCTGTGGGGAGCTCGGCGTCCTTATCTGATGGGGCAGCAGCTCCGGCCTGAGCCTCCTTAAAGAGCAGAGGGCAGATGTCTTGAAAAGGTGTCAAAAGTTTTATTAAAAATAATAAATCAAAAGATAGTGAGCATAGCAAGCACATTTCTTTTATTACCAAATAAGTTATCAGTTAAAGGAAAACACTGCACAACTTCCCTGTAATCCCCAGAGACACATATCACAGTAGAAAAAGCACAGGTGTAAATAATAAAATTGATGATGGCTGAATTCCATTTAGCTGCTTCGGTTTCGGTGTCAATGCTGGCTCACTGTCACGGCTTACTGGGACACTTGAATAGAATGGAGCCATTGTTAATGTTATTAGTAACAGCTGTGCTTTTCCTCCTATGACAAGTCAAAATGTCTGCGGTGAGAAAGGGCCTATGAGGTTTTAAATTATACAGAATAGCTCACAGCTTTTCCTTGTTACACTATATAATATGCTATGAAAATAATAAAGAGACTGTCGAGTCAAACATTTTTACGCTATGAGAAACGTTATATAAATTGACACTAATCATAAACATGAAATAATGTAGGCTAGACAATTTGTGAATTCAATTGGAAAAGAACAAGACATTTTTAGATGAATGTAACACCTTAAAGCTGAGCCATTATTAATAATAAATCTCTGGATATTTACTTAAATAACTAAAAGGCACTAATGTCTTAGATAACTTGGGCAAATTCCGATTTCTATTAGTGAACAGGGACAACAAAAAAGTGGCCAAAATCAAAATGAATGTTATGAAAATTCCTCTGGACACATCAGTCCTTTTAAAGGTGCTCAAAATTCAATAACTCCAGACCCTATTTTGATAATTATTGGATGTTCTGACGATTTAAGTCCCCAGCAACAACTCCTGTCATATGGCATACTCAATGCAAAGAAACACCATCACTCAAACGATGACTGACCGCATTAACAGACACTTTGGAAAGGATCAGATATGTCCTCAAGGACAAGTCTAAAGAATTAAACAGCACTCATAGGGAGGAAAAGGCTTGAGGGTTTCTTTTTTTTAAGACGTGTTGTGTTCTATGACATTGCTGTATGCGACTTACATGATGGTGCTTCAAAATAAAAATAAAACATTTGAAACAAGGAGCTCAGAGAATTGCCTAAGGACTTCTGTTTTACATTCTCAGTATAAAATAGAGGTTGTTGTGGGTTGGTGAATTCAATGTTACAAAGTATTTTCTAATTACTTGTAATTTATATGTAATTAGTAACATTTTTAAGACATAAAGTAATGAATAGTGGGTGACGGTAACACTACAGGTAACCATAATAACTGAGCATATCCACTACCATGTGATTCATTTATTGACATTCAGTTGAACTGACACTGCTCAATAGATCTCTGTCATGACAAAGTGAAATGTATGCATGCAATATAGAGATAGATAATAATTATTTCATATATTGTTCAACAGCACCCTCTTGTGAAGATAAATACCACTACACTAGCATTAAGCCTTTGGTGCATTGGCATTTCTCCCTAGTTGATGTAGAGGATGTCAAAATCTCCTTCTACCACCTACGCGGCTGTGGCTCCAAGGGCAGAGCAGGTCGTCCACCAATCGGAAGGTTGGTGGTTTGATCCCCGGCTGCTCCGGGTCACATGTCGATGTGTCCTTGAGCAAGACACTTAACCCCAAATTGCTCCCGAAGGCATAGCCATCGGTGTGTGAATGAGTATTTAGATTAGATCCTCATGTGCAAAGTTTGCACCTTACCAGCCTCTGCCATCAGTGTATGAATGAATGGGTGAATGCTGACATGTAGTGTAAAGTACGTTGAGTGGTCGGAAGTCTAGAAAAGTGCTATATAAATGCAAGTCCATTTACCATTTACGCAATATTGCCAAGGTCCGAGCTGCCGAGCTCATCCACGCCTTCATCTCCTCCCGCCTCAACTACTGCAACTCTCTCCTCTACGGCATCAGCACCACCTCCATCAATAAACTCCAACTGGTCCAGAACGCAGCTGCCCGACTCCTAACTCACACCAAATCATGGCATCACATCACGCTCCCTGTTTCCCACCGGATCACCTACAAAAATCCTGACCCTCTCCTACAAAGCCCTCCACCAACTTGCTCCCCCCTACCTCTCTGACATCCTCTCCCCCTACCAACCCCAACGGTCCCTCAGATCCACCTCAGCTGGTCTACTTTCTACCCCCAAGTCCAACCTCCGCAGCTTTGGGGACAGAGCATTCTCCAGGAGGGTCAGCTCCCAAGCTTTGGAACTCCCTCCCACAACACATTAGAGATTCTGATTCCCTCACCCTATTTCAGTCCCACCTCAAGACCCATCTCTTCTACTCTGCCTACTCCTAGCCCCACCCCCTCTTACCCATTTGTCCATGTGTATGTATGAGAGTGCGCCTGTGTGTGTCGTTTCTCCTCTGTTTGTCCCACACCGTTTTCCCTCTATAGTGTTAAGCGTCTTTGAGTCCCTGAAAAGCGCTTTATTTTGTTTGCTTTGTTGTTTTGTTTTTTTAACTCTTCTCTTTCTTTTTGTCATTATTATTATTGTTATTTCTTTTCTTGGTTTTGTTTTGGTTTTGAATGTTGAGGTTGTTTTCTCTATAGTGTACTTGATGGGTTTGTCTGTAAGCTCATCTACTTAAAAGTTGGTTTATAGACTGTTGTAATTACAAACAGTTGATTGCATATATGAAAACAGCCTTGAAAAAAGGAAAAAATAAAGTATAAAAAAATGAAAAGCGCTATATAAGTCAAATTTATTATTATTATTATTATTATTATCATTATTATTATTAACCAGAGGGAATGTGAGTGTGAATGGGGGTGCACTCACTGTGGTCTGTTCTTGTTTCTCCAATGCAGACAGCAGGACTTGTATTCCCTTAGTGTAGTAGTCCACACCCTCCTGGCCTGTGTGGATTTGTCCCAGGTACATGTACTTACTGTGGCCTACATCTGGACTCAGCTCCACTGCACGCAGAAAAGCTTAGAGATAATTGGTCAAGGAGGCTCACTCCACTCAAACAGCATGGACATATAACAGTGTTTAAATGAAAATGACTGCATTACTGACATGCACACAACAAGAAAGAATAAACCTGCATAAAAGGATATTCCCTTAGCTTTCTGTGCGTCTCCTAGTTCAGAGCAGATGTGTCCCTGCATGTCTAGAGCTTGCAGGTTGGTGGGCTCCACATCCAGGGCTCGTTGACAGAAAAGGCCAGCCATCTCAAAGTCAAAACTGTCCATGTTTTCCTCTGTCTGTACAACACATGATCACATTTAACAAACAAGTAGTAGATGATCAGAATTTAAAAAAAAAAAAAAACACATTTGGAAATGGGTCATGTCTTTGTTGTGGATATGTTGTCACTGTCACCTTTTCTAGTAGCTGTTGCACAGAGTACTTCTCAGCTGTCTTCTTCTTGGCTCTTTCATGTACTCTTTGTTTCATCCTTTCTTGAGGTGACAATCCAACAAATCCTGCATCTGCTGTAAATAAATAAGTGGAGAGTTAGGTTTGTCTCATTTGGTCTCATAAAGAGTTAAAAATCAAAGCATAACAGGTTAATTTCGACTAGCTGCTGTCTAAGAGGTTGACTTTACTGTACTTTAACGTTAAATAACAAGAAAAAATGTTGAATATAATGATCAAAATTACTGTTTGGGCGAGTGTCTTTCCTCTTCGGCTTGCTTTTCTTTTTGCCCTTTGCCTGTCCTCCCATACTGGTGAAAAATACGTCTTATATGATCACTATTTCTGTCTTCAAAACAGACTTTTTGTGCGTGTGTTACTCTTCACACACGCTGGGAGTAAAGGAGTGCACTGCGCATGCGCAAAGCAGTGAGTGCTACGGAGAGAGGTAGTGGACAAAACGCGAACTCGCTACAATTACCTTTTTTTTAAACACGGTAGCGCAGAAAAGAGGACATTTATTATAAAGTCCGACATTGTTAAAGAGTGCGTTTTTTAAATATGCTTTAACACTGAGGTAATCTTAAACTTCTACAATTTAAATTATCTTTCTAAAAAGGCGCTGGTTACTTTTAACGTGGGCTTTAAAGGTCCCATATCATGCTCATTTTCAGGTTCATACTTTTTTTTGTGTTTCTACTAGAACATATTTACATGCTTTAATGTTAAAAAAAACGTTATTATCCTCATACTGTCGCCCTGAATATGCCTGTATTTACCCTACGTCTTAAACGCTCCGTTTTAGAACATTTCAACGGAATTGCAATGGTATTGCAACAGGATTACAACAGGATTGCTTTGCTATACAACAGCTTTGGTCCATGTGTACTTCCTGTCAGCTGATGACATTCACATGCAATGCAACCAGGAAATAAACTGGGACACATTTAGAATGTTTAAGCTTAAAACTGGGTGAAGGGTCTAAATATTGTATATGAGTGACATCACAAATGGACAGAAATTTTGACAGCTTGTTTCAAATGCAGAGTTTCTGAATACGGGCTGTGTGTATTTCCCTGTGGATTGAGCGTTTCGATACTTTCACAGTATTTATATAGGACTTAAACCTGCTTTATAATAAAAAAAAAACATAAAAATCTCCCTTTTTTATAATATGTCCCCTTTAAATGAATTAAACGGTTTCCTTATTTGTGGGCGGGTGCTCAATATGATTGACAGGCCTGTAGACCAATGAGGTGACGCCTTGACGCTGTACCCCCTGACGCATCTGGAACTTCCTGGATTTAAACCAATGGGCAGTTACGTCAAGTTACGTCAAATTACGTCAAGTTACGTTTTTTTTTTACAATTCTGTTGTAAATAAACGAATGACAGAGACGTTGCTGATAAATTGCTACCAAACATATAGCATCAACACGGAATCCCATTACTCGACTGTGTATTAAGGTAATTAATCTCTGATGTTATACAGCTAATAACAAGCAGTGTGTTTTTATACAGCAGGTATCGCCGTCGCTGTAGAAGTAATTGAATGACAAAGCAGAGAAAGATTAGCTGCTAGTAGTGATGCTAATGCTAACTGCTGACATCACCAAGACAACCCTCAGCTCTTAAACCTCAATGCCTGACTCCTTTATTTATATATAACCACCACAGACAGAAGCTAACGTTATCCTGCCCTCAGTACTTTTATTGATAACCATTTGACGTTAACGTAACTTAGTATTCTCGCTTGTTAATAATACGAGCGAGTAGGCTGCATAGCATTACACTGATGTATAGATTAGCTATATCAACCCATTAGATATGCAATTAAGTTATCTATAATAACAATTGTGCTCCCTTATAGATAGGAACATTAGGCAAGGCAGCTTTATTTGTAAAGCACATTTCAGCAACAAGGCAATTCAAAGTGCTTTACATAAACATTCAATAACATTGCGACAAAGTGCAAAAGAACATTAAGACATAATTAAAACAGAAAATAAAAACAAGCTAAAAATAAAAGCTATGATAGAAGCTAAAATAGTGTATAACATAGAATAGAATACAATAGAAAGCGTTTTGTCATCGTATTAAATACAACGAGATTCACAGTTGCCACTTCTGGTCAGTGCTTTAAAACAAATACTTGACAAGTGTAAACAAGGCAGATAAAACCTATAACAGGTAAAACACACAGTTATAAAGCAAATAAAACAGGTAAAGTAGATGTAATAAATACGTTTAAACAGAAGTGTTACACTAGAGTTATAAAATATAAAAATAGATGTAATGTAAACAGAGGTAATTGCACTTGTAGAATAGGTAGGGTAGATGTAATAAATAAAATGTAAACAAAGGTAGTTGCACTTGAGGTGTATGTTGCATCAAGGATATATTGCACAGACAAATGTATTTCACATTCAGCGTATTGTGTATAACACACAAGAGTAAAAGCTCTAGTGCAGTATAAGATCATTATCTGGTTTAATAAAAGGCAGCAGCAGCAGCAAACAGGAAAGTTTTAAGCTTTGATTTAAAAGAACTCAGAGTTGGAGCGGTCCTGCAGGTTTCTGGGAGCTTGTTCCAAATATTTGGTGCATAAAAACTGAGCGCTGCTTCTGCATGTTTAGTTGTGACTCTGGGGACACTAAGCAGACCTGATCCAGATGACCTGAGAGGTCTGGATGGTTCATAACATAGCAAAAGATCAGAAATGTATTTTGGCCCTAAACCATTTAGTGCTTTGTAAACCAGCAGCAGTATTTTGAAATCAGTCGGTTAATTAAATTAATTAGTGTATGCTTCTGTCCCATTACTTTGCAGGCTGGTGTGGCTACGTTGATGTCATTCCTACCCGCCAGTTTGCTGCCTGCCACTAGAGTCAGACTGTGTCGTGCAACACAGGTAGCTTGTGGCCAATGCCACAGGCTCAACCTGCCGAGAGAAGTGGACTATCAGCCTCGGAAAGAGCTACCAAGTTGGCCTCAACAGACCTCTCCTGTCCCCTTGTGGCTTTTTCGACTAAAGAGGGAGTACCTGTGAACTCACCAGCAGTAAACATTGTCATGTCGGAGTTAAATAAAGAGGTGGTGGATTTGGTTTGGGGGAGACCCTCTAGTGGAGTAGTGTCTGCCTCCATCTTCCGTAGATGGACCCAAGGTATGATGCTTTGTCTCACTATGATGATATGAATTGAAGTGTTTTTGCAGAGCAGGGAATACAATAAAATGCAGGGTTGTTCACCCATGTGTTATGGAGAGCTAAGTGTATCCAGCTTTTAAGTCTAACCAAAAGTCTACAACAGTACATTTTTTTGTTAAGTCCTCCTCTCTATCTTAAAGTCAGATAAGCCGTAAATTACCCCGCTGTTGTGTATGTTTGCTCTGTGGCCTATGATGTCAGCATGCATGCACTTGTGGCTTTCTTATGTGTGTAGGGTGAAAGTGTCTAAAAAAGCACACCTTATTACTGTGAGCATTTTTTTTAATTTGTCTTGCCCATGTCTTTATCACAGGATTCGTTTTTTGTGAGAATGAGCAAACCGCACTGGAGCAGTTTGAAGGAGGGCCGTGTGCTGTCCTTGCACCTGTCCAGGTATGGTCTAGTTCAACATCCTTACACTATTATCAGGGCCCAGTCTCAATTTCCAGCATATTCCCTAAGTATTGTGCCCTCACAGACCTCATACATGCTCAGCGGATGGAGGTTCTTATGATTGTATTATGAAGAATGAGACAAATTAGTCTGCAACATTGCAACATCGAACCAGCTTTTACACCTGGCAGACTGACTTGGAATGTGCTTGGAATGGTTGATCATATGAATTTATTATTGAGATCTTTCTTTAACGCAACTTGCGCTTTTTAGGTTGTAGAGGGCTCAGATTTAAAGCAAGAGTAAAGCATCTTATGAAACAAGAAAACCTAAAGAATCCATTGATACTAACCATGATCATGACCATCATACTAGCTTGTCGTGAAGGAGGCTAAATAATGCTCCAAACTTACGCTAAATTGTGGTGAGAAAAAATTGGCATGGCCATTTTCGCCTCAAGATATGTGAATGAAAATGGATTCTATGGGTACCTACGAGTCTCCTTTACAGACATGCCCACTTTATGATAATCCAATGCAGTTTTGGGAAAGTTATAGTCAAGTCAGCACACTGACACACTGACAGCTGTTGTTGCCTGTTGGGCATTAGTTTGCCACTTTATGATTTGAGCAATTTTTTTATGCTAAATGCAGTACCTGTGAGGGTTTTCCGGGACAATATTTGTCATTGTTTTGTGTTAACTGATTTCCAATAATAAATATATACATACATTTGCATAAAGCAAGCATAGTTGATAAGAGTATTAAATACTTGACAAATCTCCCTTTAAGGTACAAACAGATAGAAAAATGTGATTAATTTGCGATTAATCACGATTAACTATGGACAATCATGCGATTAATCTCAATTAAATATTTGAATCGATTGACATCCCTTAATATTTATATATATATATATGTATGTATACATATATATATATATAAAGTCTGTGAGAGCGGATTATGGACAAACAATACAAAGCAACTGTAGCATATTGCACCATGGAATATTTTCTTGCAAATCTTTTAGATTGAGTTTGTGTTTCTTTACAGGCTTTCCTCTTAAAGAACATTCTCTTCAACAGAGAAAGTTCCAACTGGAGACAAATGACAGGTAGACAGAAAAATCCAAACCATTGTTTTTTTATCTATTGCTTTATGTAGCTGCATGGCTTGTTAAATCACACATCTTTTATGTTTGCGTCTGTTAGAGGAGGAGCAGAAAGCAGCACTGTGTTCCACGCTGAGTGAAATCCTGGAGTCTGCCTGCTCCAGCCCCTCCACGGGGTTCTGCCTGGTGACCTGGGCCAAGGGACAAAGCCCACATACTAGCACACACACGAACACACAGACACAGTCACAGTCGCAAACACAGGATATGCCAGCACCAGAGAGCAGCCAGACGCCACAGGAGCAGCAACCCAGTGAGTCCTACGTCTGTCACATTCAAAATAACAAACATGAAGGCTCACTTGTTCGCCTAGGCCTCGTCTTTACTATTAATGATAAAAACAGCAACTTTAATGATGAACTATTTGACTGTGTGTCATTTTTTTTTTCTGTGCCATGCTCTGATACTACCGTGTATGTGTGCTTTTTTGTGCCTAGCTGCTTTGGCTGCCGAGGACCTTGGCTTTGAACGATTTCACAGTGTTCTCCAGTAAGTGATGCTTAATATTCTCCCCGCAGATAACACCTTGCATCTTTATACTCATGACTGTCTCATCCTCAAAGCTGATAATCTCAACATTAAATAATACTGCGAGTTTCTGGAAAGGATTAAGACCTCACAGATCCTTTTTTTACAATTGCCAATATGCAGTACTGGGATAGAGAACTACATATTTCTCAGAAGATGGTATCAGCGGAGGGGAGGGGAGGGGCGGTATTGGATTCATCTAGTCCGCAAGAATTGGCTTTCACAATGAATTGGCTATTTCACTCTGCTCAGAATTTGCTGACTCAGCACTTTCACTGATTGCCTAGTAAAAAAAAAAAAACCTACCTCTCACTACCCTTCTTACGCGCATACTGTCTGTCACACACGCACAAACTAAGTGTATGCAAGGCTGCGTTTGCCAGAGCAATATTGATATTTCATCACACAGCACACTGGCAGCTGAGACCATAGTCAGCAAAAAGCTGTGCTGACTCACAGTGAAGAAGTGCATGCTAACTAAGACCGACAACTCCACTAGCAAGCTTTCCTGGGTGCAGTGAAAGAGGGTAGTGGCTTCAAATAGACAAGATCAGATTTTTCTTTTGCCCTCTGATGCATTTAATTGATTTCTGCCCCATTGTGAAAGTTATCTTTTCCAACCTGGTATGACGAATACAATTAATACATCAATCTCATTGATCCTAAAACCCAACAAATCTTCCGTCTTTCAATTGTTTCATAAATCAACCTGACATTTGTTCCCTTCCTGCAGTAAGCGGACTGTAATGTCAGTGTCTGGTCTCAGAGAGGAGGTGTTGTCTCTCTACCACACCTGGAGGGGGTGCTGTGGAGTCTTGCTTTTCCTCTACTCTGTCATCCTCACTAAGGTAAAATGAAGAAATGGCTAAATAGAGAGAGTTGGATAGAAATATTGGATACTGATTGGTGATGTTGTCTCTGGTCGCATATTTATTAAGTCATTTGAATGAGGTGATAATCAAATAATTTATCATTTTTAAAACCTGAAACACGTAATAAGATTTTTCCTTTTATTAATGAGCTTTTAATCATTTTGTTATATCATTTTAAGTAATTTTTCCTGAATGTTACATCAATGTTCAAACACACAAAAATTAAATGCAGACTTATCTCTTCTGTGCAGGGCATAGAGAATATAAGAAATGAGATCCAGGACACATTGGAGCCTCTCATAGACCCCGTGCATGGCCATGGCAGGTATAAAAACACCTCTCTTCATCAACTGTCCTCATCAGTTAGACTCACACAGAAAGTTATACATCATTGCAAGGTCCTTTTTTGTGTGGTTATGTTGTGTTGGATATCTTATATGTTTCCTCTCAAAGTCTTGATGTCTCCTTTCTTATCTATCTCTTCAGTCAGAGCCTGGTGAACCTCCTTGTAACTGGCCACGCTGTCTCTAACGTCTGGGATGGAGACAGGGAGTGCTCTGGCATGAGTAAGGCTTCCAAGAAGTTACCGCATACCCACACAGACACGCCATATTCACACAAACAGACGCACGCACACGCATCACACTCACAGAACTCAAGTTTTGTGGCCCCAGATTTAAACCATATCCACCAGAGGGCAATAATTCTTACATCCCACAGCAATGCACAACAGGCACAAATTAATGCCAGTTTGACGCAATTTAACTAATCCTCATTTTGTTGATGTCTTTTTCTCCCTGTCTTGGTAGAACTGCATGGTATTCATAAACAGGCATCGGTTGGCTTCCTAACGCTTATGGAATCCCTACGCTACTGCAAGGTACAGACATAAACAGGTTCCCGAAATATTATGCAAAAATATAAGAAAATTCTTCAAAGGTTGTTCATGGCAAATATGCAGAGGATTTGTTGATTATTATTTTTCTAAGACTCCCTTTGGATTGAGATGGACACCCACTGTATATGCTGAGAGAGTGCTAGAAATACAAATAAACACACGAACGTTCACTGTTACTTGTGGGACATATGCGACGTGTGAACACTAACCACAGTGAGAGCTCCCATGTGAAAATATGTGTTTGGACGGATCAGTCCCAACAGACTTACTGTAAACTCTCTCCGACTCTTTCTCACAACAATTTTATTTTCTGGCGCACACATGCTCTGAAACACAAATTTACTAAAAATAGATCACAAAAGAGATTTATAAATACGTGTGAAGTGACCAATTTCAGTCATCTAGAAGAACAGAAATCTTGGCTATTTATTTATTAATGCCAAAATAAGCAAGTTGAGACATGAACTAATCCTAAGTTAAAAGCAAGTAGTTGGTTGCCAAAGAGGGTTGTTAAAGAGTGATTTAAGAGACCAACTTGTATCAAATAAGGAGAGGTCTGCTCATATGTACGCAGTTCATATATTTGGTTTATTGTTCTTGTATGGAAATCAAGTTCAAGCTGCATATGAAGAAGAGCCAACGACTAATAAGAGAAGATCCGAGTGAAAATAATTTGACCATTAACATGGATGATATACATTTCATGACGTAGTACTATTTGCTGAGGAACCAGAGAAGTATTATGCTGTTCATTTACTGTGACATGTAATCTCTGTTCAAATAATGTACTTCGTGAAAAGAAAAACTAAACTCTTAAACAATTACTGATTCATGATGTAAATTACTGAAAATAGCCGCTCATTTGTTACACATTCCTTTTCTCTGTGTGTGTGTGTGTGTGTGTGTTTCAGGTCGGGGCATTCCTCAAGTCTCCAAAGTTCCCTATTTGGATCCTTGGCAGTGAAACTCACCTCTCTGTGTTTTTCGCCAAGGCAAGTTCAATACACTCATCCATAAGCAACACATATTTCACTTACACAGACACACAGTGTGTAATATAAGCCAGTCTCCTCAGCAGGTTTGAAAAACCAAAATATGGAATGTGCTTAACAGATTTAATATAGTGCAGGTCAGATATCAATGTGGGGAAAAAAAGAGGGGCAGAGAGGGAGGGGAGGGAAAAACGAGCGCAGGAGATAGTCATATATGGCCAGTGCTGTTTCTTGGCTTTTCACCTATCCAGTATTAAGGGGGAAAAACGCTCAGTGCACACACACACACACACACACACACACACACTTCCATCTTCATGCTCTCTCTGTCTCACTCTCACGCACACAAAAAAACTATTTAAGATTCTTAACCATCTGTGATCAGCTAAACAATGTGTACTTCATAATATATGACCATGATATAAACTGCTGAATTTGGACTCCAGCGAGAGCATCCATTTACAGTATACTTCTGTCTACCTTCACTGTCAGGTTCATTTCAACAATATGGATCACACATTTTCTGTCCTGGCTCTTGTTCATAAGAAAAAAATGTTTGGTCCCAGGAACTAAGGAGCCCCAGAAACAACACTCAGGAACTAAATAACAAACAGTTCCTTTAGAGTATTTATGTTTGAGTTTCCGCTGCATCTCAAGAAATGTTAAGAAAATTAGACTTTGATTGAAAAGCAACTGCTTGGGTTTGAGAAATAATTTAACATGGAACGAGACAAGACGCTGTTGATTTACTGAAATTTAGATACATGTCAGAAAGGCGATAAAAGATAAAAGGAAAGATCAAAAATATGAAAAAAGCAAGACGCCTGTCTCAAAAGGAGTGAGGCTTTAGACTCGTGTTTTTCTGGGTCATTTCTCTCTTTAATACATAACCACACTGACAGCAATTAGCAAATGTAGGTTCACTCACTTGTCCAGTGTCTGGTTTGTTAGTAGTTGGAAATTTTGCTGTTGTATACATGTCAGTAACACAAAACAAAAATCCCATCCCCACTTATATTATAGTAATAACAAGGGCTTGAGTCTGAATGACTGCTCTTTACAAGTTGTTGCACCCTGGACGCTTGCGTTTGACAAATTTGTGACATTCTGTGCTGCAGAATACACCATTGAGCCATCAGAATGTACTACTTAAGAGTAGGTAACTTAGCTTTTGGGTGAAAGTAAACAAAACTGGAACCAGGTTCATGCGGTCAAAAAACAGGAAACATATCTAGACTTCCTAAAAGGGTTCCTGAAAAAGGACTACGAGATCCTGCTCCTACAGCATCAGCTCAGATATACACCATGCCACAAGGTATATAATGCACAGTCTGATTGAGGTCAATTCTGCTGTTGTAACTTTGAGAGAAGCTTTGGCTCTACGGTAGAAGTTTGAATCATCAGATCATTGTGCTAGTGTGTACACACTCACCTAGTTTGCACTCAGACAAGCATGTATATCATCTCTATCAGCGAACATGTAACAGAATACATTGCTGTAGGCTGTGTAATAACGCTGGCTAGTTTGGTTGTAGCAAATCGATTCTCCCTGCTGTTGTGAAAATGGCACCGGACAGGCAGAAAAATCCCAGGCAATCATCTCCTTCATAACGCCACACCCTTAATATACCATTGATTAAAAGCTCAGTTACATGCATTAAGCTCCAGCCTGCTGGGCGAGTGGATCATATGTTAGCTCAGTGATGAACCAAAGTCGTCATGCATGCGCTGATGACTTACCGATTGCTACAACTCCCCCGGCACTAGTGACATGTTCACATATACACACACAGTCTGACTCTTACACACACACACATTCCAGAGCACAGGGAACCTAATCCTGATTAGCATTAGTGCTGTGTGTGTGTGTATGTGTGTGTGTGTGTGGCTTCAGGTGGATGGCTTCCTGTAGGGAATGTGATTCCAGAGTTCCCATCTGGATCCATTTGTCCCATTGGAGACTGGGAACACACTTGAACACACACATGCATGCATATGTACTGACGTACATGGCTGACGCTACACTATGCCTCTACAACTTTGAGCCCAAGCTGAAGGGGGGGGAGACATGGGGCAAGGGCGCTCTGCTGGTAGACCGCACTCAGTGTGACCCTGTCCTCTTTGAAAGGGAATCTATGTTTGGAGCTAATTTGAAGCGCACTAAGATTTCCCAGGCTTGGTGATACAAAAATACACGCTACCTGGTTATGTAGCTTTTAGCTCCGATATAGAGCCATCCCCACAAAAGCGGAAAACCTGATCCCTGCCTCTGATGTGTCAGCGGCTCCTTCTGTCTGCCATTGGGGACGGGTGTGTATTCCCCCGAGTCGCTGTCAGTGTGTGACTGTGGCTTTCAGACCATCAGCTTAATAGCATTAGTGTTTTTTATCTAATCTACCTGCACAAAGGCCATTCCGCCATCTCTGATCCCTACCCACAACACCCCCCACACTCTCTGTCCTCTGTTGTATTAATGTGTGTGTGTGCATGTGAGAAAGAGGCTGAGTGTATATAATGGCATGTAATGGGATCCGTTTTTGGACAAGAGTTTTCTGAGACACCAGAGGAAGGAGAGAAAGGAAGAAAGACAGACAGAGAGCGAAGGAGAGGAGGGATGGGTGATGTATGAGACATATCATGCAATATGCTTAAAAAAAGATTCTTTCTTCCTTCCTTTCCCCCCCCCCCCTTTCTTTGAAGTAACTCTGCTGTACAGCAGGTTGGTTGCCCAAGTAAAGGATTCTCTCGGGCACCTCAGCCAACCTCTTCAGATTATTGGTTCCTCATGGGAAGGGAAAGGAAGTAGAAAGGAAGGATGCACTTTAAAGAGTGGTGCAGTGGTCACTCGGGAAAGGAGGGGGGGGTGATCCTCCTGTGACATTTCTCATCACTCTTTCCTCTCCTCTCGCTGAGTGATGAGGTTCACAGGCTGTGTCTCTGCTTCTCGAGGGAGATACATGTGTGTTTTTGTGTGTGTGTGTGTGTACAGTAGTTGTGTTCTGGGTCAGTGATTTACTAGGAGAGAGAGCAGCCGCTGTGGCGCTTTGTGTCCCTTAAGACTCCAGCTCCGGTCTGCAAAATGTCCTTCATGGACTGGTAAGGAGCAGGAACTTAAGTGTGCAGACAGTTAATGTAGGTCAGTTTACTTTTTTATTCGCAAAACCACAATAAAATGACGGTATTGCCAAAGTTGGCTTGGGTTATATAATTGAAAATCGTTGTGTTAATATTAGAAATATTTCCCGCTAGGATAGTACTGACATAATCACCCAGATTTGAACTCCTAAACATCAAACATGTTTGAAATGTATTGGGGCGGCTCGAACAGTTTGGGTTGTTTGAGACCGGATCTGTAAACCCCTCACATTACCAGATAATCTGGGCCGAACATCTGTACAGACCAAAGTCCCAGAGCAGATTTCTCCTCCGTTTGTCAGGAGGGGTGAATCAGGGATAAATTGGACCAAAACTCCTGTAGTCTGAGCCTGGCTTTAGTGTGTTTATGTATCATAGAAACTATGTGTGTACTCAAAATCAATAACGAGCCCCCAGTAATTTTATACGGATAAACTGTATCATGATATGGCAAAATATGCAAAATCACACATAATGTAATCCCACTGTAAACTATGTTCAACTGTTTTGCATTACATGAGACCAACTCTTCATATTTATAAAACAAACAAAAACTTATATAAACCCAAATTTTATTAGTTTTTAATCACGGCTTGGCCAGAATCAGTCATTTCGGAAAACATGAATTTTGAAAATGATAACATGATATGATCATATCAACACAATATGACACCGGTGAGTTTATATACAACAATATTGAATTATACTCATCCCCCCAGTGTACTGAAAGGTAGTTGGAACAAGATTGCGCTCTCTGTTAAAAAAGAGGATTACTTTCTGTTCCTGGTATGATCAGAGGGTGCGGGCCACACACAAACACAAAACGACAAAGCGGTGTACATTAACAGTCATCAATAATCTGTGACAGGTCAGACCATGGGTCATTGTAGTAGGATGAAAAGCTGTCTGTGTCAGTGTGTGTGTGCTGCATTGTTCTTCCTTTTCCCCCGTGTGTCGTTGTCTGTTATAGGACCCGTCATTACGCTATATAACTATCCTGTGGTGTCGCCTCTCTTTTATGGAGAGACACAGTCTTTCTCATCCAAGACAGCTCCATAAATCACTACTTTGTCCCGTCTGTCACACCTGAAACACACACACGATACAGTAGATACTGCAGACACTCCTCATGTAGCAAGAGAGATAGGTTTTCCCATTGTTTTCTGTACTTGTAATCACATGGGACACAGGCTAGTTAAGGTGAAAAAACACACACACACATACACTCTACATAACAAGCCCCTCACACACAGACTCCCTCCTCAGCCTGTCATGTAGTGAGGCCGTCGCTGCCTGCTAGGAACAAGGCAGGAGACACTGTCCGAGACCTCTGCTTTGTTGTCTCGAAACCGATCCCTTCAGACGCACTCTATGGCCACTCAGAGCCTCTCAGCACACACAATAGCTCTTTGGCTGGACCGGAGGGAAAGAAAAAGTAACTCTAGTAAAGTACCATGCCTACCTGTCTTTTCTGAAGTACCTACCTGCATGAGGAGATAAAGGACAAAAGAAGGGAAGGAAGAATGGAAGAAAAGGTCAAGGGTTGGAGGGGAGGAAATACTCCAAAACTGTAGTAGCTACTTAGCACAGGAGGTAAAAAAAAGGGGTAGAACTGGGCAAAAGAAAGAACAAGAGAGGGGTGAGTTGTCAACCTAAGAGAGCCACTAAGTCTAGTGAGGAGAGAGCAACAGAAGTGCATATGGCTAGAGGTGAAGGTTTAGGCAGTGGTCAGTAGAGCCTCCACAAAAAGATGCAAACACAGACCTTGGTTCTTTATCTAGGAAGTCGTGATGCAGGAAATCTGGTCCGATGATAAGAAAAACCAGGATCACACACACTTTATCGTGCCTACAGTACAGTGCAGAGGTCTGGACTGACTGTACTGACTGCACTGTAGTCGTGACTTAACTGAGAAGACACACAAACACTCCTGCTTACACCGAAGCCTTTTTTGGTCATTTGAAATTTGTTGGCTCTTAAAGAAGACCTGTTTGATGTTTCTTGTTTTGCTCAGAGCAAATGTTCTGCATTACTTTGTGTATTTAAGTCCTTGGTGAAGTGCGTACATGTGCGTGTTTTTCTTGCTTTGTTCCTATGTAGGGTAGCTTGTTGTTGCTCTGTTAAAGGGGTCAGGGGTTTGTGCAAAAAAAGGCAGGACTGTGGAGATTGGAATTTGCTCCTTGATTTCATAAAGCACACTTACACTTTTTGCACTGATGCCAGGTCCTTTGTGAGCGTGTGTCATTGTACTGCATCTCTGCATGAGTCTGAATATTTACGCACATCGAGAGAACAGGATGCCGGCTTGTATTCGGGAATAAGCAAACAACTTTCGGCAGGGGACAGGCCTAATTATTGCAGATTTCCTCTCTTGCACAGAAACGCACACATGCTGCAACACAGTGGGATCGAGAGGAATGAAACGCTGAGACACAAAAACACACACACACACACACACACACACACCTTCCCTGTGGAGCGTGTTAGCTCCATGACATGTTTTCCAACTCAGCAGCATCTTCCTCAGGCTTCTAATAAAACACAGATCAAAGACAGCCAGGCAGACCTGTCATCACACACACACACACACACACATAATCACGTAATTCCTGCTGCCATTATGTGCGTCTGTGTGTACGTGCATGAACTTAATGCTCACGTGACTCTTGTCTTTTCTATGTGTTCATTAGCCTCATATTAGCGTGCACAGGTTAGCAATAATAGTATGTTTTTGTGTTGTTTTGTCTGTAGATGACCACTTACGAGTGTTTGTCTTTTGGTAAAGTGTCGACATCTTGTGACTGTGGTATTACCAGGTGATTCACACAGACTGTGTCCATCCTGCTCTGGAAGATAATAAACTGTGAGCTTTAGTTCACGAGGCACACTGGACTTACAGCAGCTGGATTGTATATGGCAGCCTAAGATCGATTAACCTTCCCATCACTTTGGGAAGAGATACGTGTTTTCTTAGCTCAGGTATACTGTTGATAAAGGCAATGGTTAGTTCAAGTAACAGTTTATCAAAACAGGTCGTGTTTCAAGACACTTCACTGTTAATCCTTCATTTAATATGTTCGTCTTTAGACCGCTGAGGAACTTTTTTTTAGCACTTATTCCTCCCGAGACACCAACACTGACCCTTGTCCACTCCTGAAAGTGAAACACAGACATATCTAGCTAATGACAAATCTGCCGTCAGATTTATGGAGCCCGTAATGTTAACACACCGGGACCCTGCTATACTCTGTGTGACAGAACCGTGTGTGAGCGCGTGTTCGCCGGCCTGTGCCTGTTTTTCTTTGCATCTGAAGAGCCGGCAGCTGGGAGTCATCTCTTCCCCGATGTGTCCCCCCCCCGAACCCCTCTCTCTTTCTCTCTCTCTTTCCCTGAGTAAGCCCTGAATATGATAATAAGTGGACCATGAAACCCTAGCAGCCTGCGTGGATCTGAGGCTCAAGCTTTAATAAAGGCCAGCTAAAGGAGATGAGCAGGGTTCATTTGCTTTCCAAAAACATTGTCTGTTTGTCCAGCGCTTCGTTGTCATAAATACACTCCCTCCCTCACTCATAAGGAAGAACAGCGAGAACTCTCTGACTCTCGCCTACACACTTTGCATCAGTGTGTGTGTGTGTGTGTGTGTGTGTGTGTGTGTGTGTGTGAGACAGCTAAGGCTGAAAAGCCATTTTTTTGAGAAGTATCATCATCCTCTCTTGGCAAAATATCATCTATCTCCTCTGAGCTTCTTAAACTCGGTTATATCATGCAATATATTTTCAGGGAACTATGAGACCCTTGCACTCCTTATCGTTGTTTGCTTGCAATGTTGATTATCAGAAACTGATTGTTATCCAGCTGTTGAACTTCCTGTAAGCTCTGGACAAGATCTGTCAGTAAGTTTAAAGATATCGGATAATGCTTAAATACAAGATAAGAGAAGGCCCGAGAAGACGTTTCCATCCCTTGAGATCTGTCTCTGGATTTGGAGTGTTAACGGTCCAGTATGCTCAAAACAAACTTGTGTCATCCAACTACAGCCGAAGGTAACACACTCCTTCTGGCTGTGTCACACTGCTTCCCTGACATCTCTGTGTATTTTTAGATCTTCATCTTCAATCTTACAAATGGGGATGACATATACACACTTTTGAAGTTCCTCCTCTGTGGCATTTATGTTATTGCGCTCAGTTGCACACTTGAAAAGTGACGGAATTAGTCGTATGAAAAATAAAAAAAAGGCAGCGGTGATGTTTGACAGATTATCCGTTTCAAAGATTGTTGACTGCAGACAGATAGATGTGAGCTGAGGGGGTTTTATATGGTGTTAGATGATCCGACAAGCAGTTTGTTGGAAGCATGCTGAGGCCCTCGGTGTAGGGAGAACAAGGACGTGTTCATTTAATCAGCATCTGCATTGTAGGCCAGTCTAAAAGGGGCATCACCCTTCTTCTCTTCGTGCATGTACACACACTCCCATTTCTGATCTCCCTGCCAACACCGCTCTTTCTAAACTTCACCAACAAACAAACGCTGTAGAGCTTGTCATAAATCACGGGGCTGTACATGTAAGACTCGATTTCCTGATTGTGTGTTTGGAGTGAAAACAAGCCGTCTAACTTTATCAGCAGATCAGTTAATAACCCGATGGATTCCGGTGATTGCACTGGCCCCCTAGACTTCACATAGTCACACACACATACATACATGCACAATGTACATTAGCCGTGCACCACACAGTGCTGCAATGGGTGGTGCTGTACGTTGGCTGTTCACTGTGTTGTGTGTTAGACATTAGTGCTGCTAAGCCTTGACAAGACTATCAAAGTCTGTTAGTTGTGAGTAGATCTAGATGGCTGGTCTAATGTTTCAGCACTGATGAAGTCACATTCTCCCACAATGTGATCTAATTCTTCCTCTCCTCCCTGCTCTCGCCTTTCTGTTCACTGTCTTACTGCAACCCTCCCTGTCTCCTCACTTTAGTCACAAATCTCTGGTCACTTTTAGGTCAAACCTCATTATGTTGCCATGCAAAATCTCTTAATCTAGTTCTCTTCCTTCTTTCCCTCTCGTGTATTTGTTTCCTCCGTCCTTATAGGAGATGTCCCTGGTAGGTCCAGAGTCTCCATCAGAACAGGCAAGGAGGGTCTTCCAGTCATTCGATCCTGAAGGTAATGAACAACAAGTGTTTCTATCATGTACACATTATCATTATGTTGCTCTCCCGCCCGTTCACCTCCTGCACACTGGTGTTTATAGACCATCACACTTTATTTGCTCATTAGTACACCAGCTATATTCAAATCCTGGTGCACAGATGTACTTTAATTAATCCAAACTTTCTCTCTAACACACACACACACACACACACACTGCGCAAATAATATCCTGGCCCTGTTGTCTTTCTTTTCCCCTTCTTCCTGGTGGAGCAGATGCATTTATAACCTCCACTGCCCTCCTCGCCTCTTCTTTCTTGTTTCTCGTCTCCATTATTTTTCTTCAGCAGGCAGAACGAGGGTCTGTTTCTCTCCTCTCGTCTCCACTGTTGTTGTTTAGGTTGGTGAGATCAGCTCCTCTTACAGCTGAGTCAACCGTCCCGCTCCTTTCCCTCTCCTCCTCGTTTTCCCCTAATCCTTCTGTCCTGTCACTTCAAGGTGACTGGGGTAAAAGGCGAGGGGAAGGAAACAGAAAGCGACACAGTGACAGTAGAAAGTTAAAGAGATGACAGACTGTCGTGTCAGATGAGCTAAAAGTCGGAAGTCTTTAGCGTTCATTTATGTAGCCTCAGGATTATAGTGTGGGATATGTGTGCGTGTCTTCATGAGCACTTAAGAGACAAGAAAGAGCATTGAAATGAAACATTTAGTCCTAACAGCTGTTGTGTAATGATTTTCTTCTGCTGTCGAGACGAGAGAGGAGGGAGAGATGCAGAGATGTTGGGAGTCGCACTCAATGCACGAGCATGTAAACATCCCACACTTAGAGCTATCCATGTTGCAAGAGTGTTCAGCCGAGGACCTGACTAAATCACCTTCTTATTTATGTGTTTTTATTGTGAAATGAAGTGTGCCGTTCTCTGTCGCCATAAACAACATTACTCACTATCAGGCTCGTAGGAACAACATGCTGATTTGTAGAGATCTGTGTGTGTGGTGTAATGGGATGTTACAGTGGGATTAGTCCTACCAGCTGAAAAGCGGCTTTGCCTGCTCCGTTAACTTCGTCAACAAATATCTAAACTTAACCGTCTGTCACCTTTTTCTTCTCCCTCGTTCTTCATCTGTCTTTTCCTGTTGCACCAAATTTGGCTTTGCACATTCTCAAATCCACGTCTGCTATCATCTGCCAGGACATCCTGCAAGCCATATGGTCTTTTCTCACACACACACACCCTTGTGCAAAGACACACACAAACGCATGCATGGGCTACAGTACAGTAGGTGTATCCACAGACATAAATGCACACATGCAAGGAGGGTGCACTGTACATGACGCACACACATGCACACACCGCAGTGTATACACACATGCCGTAGCCAGCAGCACAGTTGAGTGCTGCATAAAAGGCCCATAAATCTGTCTGTGTCACATGTAGAGTCAGCACAGCTCCCTGTGTTGTGGAAAAGGGGCGCCAGATGCATTCACACGCACTACAGTGAGTCACCAGACATACACATTCAACAACAACGACAGCCCACTGTCTCAGGATGTTCTTTAATATATGGTATTGTCCCTGTGTAGAGTCACAGTGTGTTTGTGTGTGTGTGTGTGTGCGCGCCCTCTCTGCTCGCTGTCAGACGGTCAATTGTCACTCTGAGACAATAACATCTGGCCTTGAAAAAGCCGAGATTGAGTTGCTTGAGAGCGGTCAAGCAGAGCGCTCGCCGGTTAATCTTCTTCACAGCACACTAGGGGTTTATGGATCTAAACAACCGGCCACACAGGCTCACATGCTGATGTTTAAATGAGACAAATCTGTTAAGTGCCACACACATGTTAGTGTTTAAAGCTTCTCCTCTCAGGTAAAGCAATCATCACGGCCATGGAATGTAGGTCAGAGAGAATGGACGAGGTGTGTGTGTGTGTGTGTGTGTGTGCGCGTGTGTGATTTTTCTTTTTTTCTTTCTTTTAGTTGTGTCAGATGAGTTAATTCCCCAGGGCCAGTGATGTAAATAGTGCTTGTGCCATATGTGTAGGTGAAGGCTTCCCCTGGTTTTCAGCTGAAGCCTGTATTTTATGTTCTGTCCGGGGTCAGCCAGTGCATCAGTCTCTCTTTATGTCTCCCGCTCTCTCTCTCCAGATAATGGCTTCATCCCAGAGCCTCTGCTGGAGGACGTGATGAAAGCCCTTGACCTTGTCTCCGAGCCGGAGTAGTAAGTGCTTGCATGTTCAAGGCTTTATGTTTGTGTTAGTGTGTGTATTTCAGCTTGTGTGTGTGTGTGTGTGGCACCTGTAGAGCTTCTAAAGTTCTAACTCCTAAGTCACGGCCAGGCCAGGTCAGTGGCCCTGCGCTCATGTTTCACTACCAGGCTACTATAAAGTGAGACCAGAGGAGAGCCCACTATAAAAGCTCAGGAAGAAAGAAAGAACGAAAAAGAAAGAAAGTCAGAAACAGTGGCTTAGAGGGAGATCATTAACGGCAGGAAGAAAGACCGTGAGAGGGAGGAAATGCTTTAAAGTGCCGCTTCAAACAGAGGCACGTTCTCATCTGTGGAGCAGTAAGCCCAAACGCTGCAGCCGTGGGCCTCGGCCAAGTAACTGGACCACTGATGTGCTCTGCAGACCCCCAGATGGGCGATACATCACAACACAACACAGCAAACTGGGGGGAGACTCGCATTGCAAACAGGGGAGTCTCATTCCTCACCACACAACGAGAGAGTTATTGCAGGGGATTCCACCATGTGAAAAAAGTAGCATCTTTAGTGCTTGGGGGGGGGGGAATGATTAATAGGAGTATCTATACATACTAAATTAAGGGCTTTCATCACTCATGGAAGATGAGTGCAAACTGTTTACAAGTTGCCTGTGACTTAGTATTTCTACATATCCTATGACCAATGGCCATCAGCTGCTATCATTTGCGGTAAACCAGCTTTGTGAACACTGACTGTTCTCTGCAAAAGTCATGATACAGCTCTAACGAATTATAGTCTTGGTCTTTTTCTTTGGAGTGTTTGCCAAGAGCTTAAAAACATGGATTCTTGTTTTATGTGATTTTTTTTTATATATAATTAAACTTTTAGTGTATGATAAAATAATGTAAATCCACAAAACAAAACGTAGTGCCCTGAGGTTTTTCCTGCATTTTCAAACTGCGTTAGAACATTTTAGTGAACTATTAAATAATCTCTCTTAATTCTAAAAC
Source organism: Sebastes umbrosus (assembly GCF_015220745.1). Classification (NCBI taxonomy): domain Eukaryota; kingdom Metazoa; phylum Chordata; class Actinopteri; order Perciformes; family Sebastidae; genus Sebastes; species Sebastes umbrosus. Next base: position 17,993,243 of record NC_051279.1, read on the forward strand.
TAAACAAGCACATCTGCTGCATAATGGCATCAAAAACATTAATTCATTAAAAATATTATCCATTTCAGTGTGACAAGAATACAAAGATTATGTCTTTATTCCCTTAAAAACCGCCTTGGGTGTCATAACTGTGTCCACAAAGTTACTCTCCCATTTACTGTCTATGGAGCTAATCCAGGATATCCAATCCAATGTGACTCAATGACATTTTCAAGCAATATTAACAGATCAGATGCCCCGTTCAGACAATTCAAGCAAATGAAACACTGAAATGAATGAAAAATATTGACAGATTGTTATTCAGATTATGTGATTCTTAAAGAAGACAATGCATATATACACCAGTCCAGACAAGCATCAGCTGACTGACTCCATTACATCCCAGGAAGATAGATTGGACACAACCAATTACTTTGAAATGATCAAACGCTCCAATGACGAAGTTATGTACAGTCATGCAGTGGATTACGTGCAGACCCACCACAAACAATTAATTCCCATCATCACACAACCACTTGTTGATAAAAACGAGATATTTTTTTGATCCCTGAGGATATGTTCTCTTTTTCTCACTTGCCTGCAAAGGGAGCAGAAGGTTTGCTAAAGAGCAGCACATCTGACGCTTTTATGGATTCATAGTGTTGCTCAGTGACACTGCAACAAAATCTTCTAAAATCTGTTTAATATGTGTATTTTGAGGTCTGTGGCATACACATTTGAACCACTATTATAAAGGAGATAATAGGCATCATTCATGTAATGCAACTGGCTGCCATAAACCACTACACTGATGATCAAGACCTACAGCAGGCCATTATAACCCTAGATCAGGGGTCTCTAAGCGACCTGCGGCTCCAGAGTCACATGCGTCTCTTCAGCCCCTCTCCAGTGGCTCCCTGTGGATTTTATAAAAATGGAAATGAATAACTGTTTTCTGTTTACATTTTAAATTTTATTTATCATTGTTGTAGGTCTAAAGGTACGACGGTACGACGGAGTATTAGGGCCACATTGAGGGACAAAAAAAAAATCTGAGATTTCAAGAATAAAGTCATAATATTACGAGACTAAAGTCATAGGTTTACGAGAAAAAAAGTCGTAGTATTGTGAAAATAAAGTCATAAGTTTACGAGAAAAAAAAGTCGGATATGTATAGTGTGTATAGTATATGAGAATAAAGTCATAATATTGTAAAGTAGTAATTTGTAATGTTATTTTTTTTTTCTCGTAAAGTTATGACTTTATTCTCGTAACATTACGACTTTTTTCCCGTAAAGTTATGACTTTGTTCTCGTAACATTACGACTTTTTTCTCGTAAACTTATGACTTTATTCTCGTAACATTACGACTTTTTTCCCATAAACTTATGACTTTGTTCTCGTAACATTACGACTTTTTTCTCGTAAACTTATGACTTTATTCTCGTAACATTACGACTTTTTCTCGTAAATGTATGACTTTATTCTTGTAATATTACGACTTTTTTCTCGTAAACTTATGACTTTATTCTCGTAACATTACGACTTTTTTCTCGTAAACGTATGACTTTATTCTCGTAACATTGCGACTTTTTTCTCGTAAAATTATGACTTTATTCTCGTAACATTACAACCTTTTTCTCGTAGTTATTAGTGTCACGTAGCAGCTCTGTATGCTGTCCTGCTGCACATGCTACTTGTAAAAATCAATAGATGAAGAAACATCATTGCCTCGCCTCTGTGTTCTGGTATAAACTTTGCTTCTCTGCTTGCTGCCTTAAAAGGGCAATCTGACCAGATTTTTTTTATCACGGTGGAATATAAATAACACTGATCTAACACGTAGGAATGTCTGGAAAGAGGTATATTTAGTTGTGCCACGATATTCATGAAAACATGCAAAACATGCATCATAAGTCCACATTGAGAGATGAGGTGATCGTAAATTTGACTCAAAACATTGTAGACTGTTATTTTGTGCTGATCTAATGGCTCCTTCCAGACCTCCTCTTTTATTAACGTGCATGTTTTCTCTCTCTGGATTTCTTCATCTGTTTTCCTCTGCTCACTTTTTATTTACTTCCTTTCTGTTTTCTATCTGTGTGCCTCCTCAGTGTCAGTCTGGTGAAGAGTAAGCTGGATCCAGAGAGTTTGGGCATAATTCTTCTGGGCCCATTCCTGATGGAGTTTTTTCCTGATCAGGTATGTGTGTGTGTGTCTGTGCAGAGGTGAACTTCCACCTCAAAGATGCAACACACACAGTATGACGAATATCTTCCACCAGCCATACAGTCCATATCGCAGTTATAACACATGGACAAAGAGTCGTATACACAGACATATGGGTGACACTAATGTCTTTTTCACAAGCATATGGAGTGCTGTTTTAGCCGATCAAAGGTTTTTATGCCCCAAACATTCCTGTGGTGTCTCATGTGAAATGTATGCATGTGTGTTCGCCATCATCTGACGTTACTTGCCGAGAAGCTTAGAAAGAGCTGTAAGACGCCTTTATGAGGCAGAGCGAGCGAGGAAGACAACAAGAGAGGGAGAGATAGAGGGGAACTGTGTTAAAGTGATCAGGGCTTTAGGGACTCGCCAGAGGAACGGCCCCGAGCCGCAAAGAAATTATACTACCATTAGCCAACTGGACACACACACTCAGACACACGTGGGATTGGGGTGAGGGTTAGGGTTTCATATATAGGCATATAAACACGAGAAGCTGGACACGCTCTCAGACAACACACCCTATTAGCATTCTGCACCTTTTAAGCCAAAGTCATTGGAAGTGTTTTGGCTCAATGTCATTGTTCGGACGTTTTCGTAGTGTTGGATGTTTTCTGGTAATTGGAGTTGGAGCTTTGCTTCAGTGCACAAATACACACACACATTTAAATTGAACATGTGGGATTTAACACTAAGCTTTGGTTGCAGGCAGAGATGTGTTGGTTTTACTGTTTGGTTCAAAAATGTTCTGCCTCTGTGGCTTTTTACCTCCATCTCTGTGAGAGCAGTTCGCTCAGAGACTCTCTAACAACATTCATGTTTTTCACTGTGTTTTAGGATTCAGGAATCCCAGACTCATTTCCCATCTACCACTACAATGGACTTAAACAGTCCAACCACAACGAGAGGGTAAGACACTATTTCATGTTCGGGGTTGTAATAGCAGCTGATGGTGGTTACTTTTAATATTCCCTCTGTCTCTCTGCCTATTACTGGTCTTCTTTTCCTGTCATCATTCATTCATACATGCACGCACTCATACACACACACACACAGTTGGAGTCGGCCGGCCACTCCAAAATAAACAGTAGCTATCGCGAGCCTAATAGCCTGCCCATCCATCCAACAACCCTGGCTTAGCCTCCTATTCCTCCAAGTCATTTCAACACTGAGGCCACTGTCAGCGGCCTCGCTGTGATAAATGTTCAAACATGGGCCTATTAAGCAGGCTTAGTTTGATGGATGATTGTCAGAGGATGTAGTTGGTGGCTGTGCAAAAAAAAACTGGTACTCAGGAATATCACTTTCTTCATCTGTCCACTTTGTCTAGTCTGTAAAGCAGATTTTTTTCCATACCGCTACCTGAAAATGTAAGAATGGCACACCACATGTGTGCCCACACAAAAAGCACACGCCTACACACACATATGCACATGGCAGCAAGGCGCCTATAAGGTTGTGATGGCAATTCCATTCCCATAGCTCCAGATGGGAATAACAGACCTGCTGACAGCAGTCCCCCGCAGCTGGTATGCGTGTGTGTGTGTGTGTATGAGTGTGTGTTGTATACTTGCATCCATCCCTTGCGTCTTAGCCTTGACCCCCTCAGAGGAAGAAAGAGATTGATAGAGTTGAAGCCTGTCAAAGACGGCAGAAAGTGTTTAAATGTGTGTGTTCAGTTAACTCTGCATTAACTGCGTTTCGACCTGCGTGTTCTCAGGTGGAGTATGTGGAAGGGACGGCTTTGGTGCTGGGTTTCGAGGACCCCATGGTTCGGACGGACGACACTCCAGTCAAGCGCTGCCTACAGACCAGGTGGCCCTACATCGAGCTGCTGTGGACCACCGACCGCTCCCCGTCACTGAACTAGCGCTGACACAGTCCGTGTTTGTCTGTGTACGTGGATGGACCACTACTGCTTCCACACACACACACACACACACACACACACACACCTCTCTACGGCTTCCCTTCTGCACGCTGACCCTGACAGGTCAGCAGGTTACAACGACCGACACACATACACAGACAAATAAGAATGAGAAAAACACAAACGCACACAAGAGACTGACGTTTCGAGGACTAAACATACATGCCTGAGATCCATTCTCCCATCCTCACACATTCCACAACAAAGTCAGTCTCACCTTTACAGTTCATGCTATTGTCTGTTCACCACGGCTTGTAATTGACACGCAGGATGTTGATGATGTAATTATTTAAAAGGAAAACAAAAAGAAATGACTGTTTATTTTTACAGCTCTGCTCTGTGCCGACACCTCTGCTACAGTTAGACAGCTAGAAACTGTTTAGAGAGCAAACTGGTTCGGTTCAACGACTCCAGTGTGTCACCAAAACCACACGCTGAACCACATGTACAGCCAGTCGACTGTGAAACACTACTGTTAATCCAGCTATAGGACTGTTCGAGGGAAAACCTACCAAAGCCTTCCACATATGAGAACACACACACACACACACACAGACACACACACGCCGTCACACTCACTGATAAGCGTTTACAGCGTAAAGGGGACCAACCCAGACGCAGAGAGAGCAGGAGGTTTCTTCAGTGTTGTCACCAAGATGAAGCTGGTTTAGGTGCTCTGTGGGTGCGTGTACTTTGTGCACCGCACTAGGATGTTGGCCAAGTGTTCATGTATTTATTATCACACTCAAAGGTTCTGGAATAAACACTTTTTTTGTTCAAATGCTGTGTGGCTCGGTAGCTTTAAGATCATAGATTTCCTCCTCCTGTGTGTCTTTCTCATAAATATCCTGACCCCGACATTGAACAACCTCAGGGTTTCAGGATTGCCCCAGGTCTGTGTGGATCCCCTCAATACTAAATCACACACACACAACTTGTGTGTTCGGGTCTCCAGAGACTCTAAATCAGTAATTCATTAAATCTCGAAGACACTGATGGTGACTTAAGTACCTCTCTATAAACAGAAAATATTCCTCCTAAGACAGAAAACTGTTTCTTTTTGCTCATTATCAGAATTCCCCAAAAGAGGACAAATGAAACATTGGCCTTTTACAAAGCCAGAAATGCAGTGGTATGTTACTACCATTCTATGTGTTATTAAATTGCCACTCTACACAAGCGTCAAGTGTTTTAGAAATAGCTCTTAATACCATTTAAGTACTTAGTTCTGGCTCAGTAGTTTTAACTCAATATTTATGCTTTTGTGTTTGTGTATATCTGCAGATATCCTGGCTCCAGAAAGCATTTGTGCACAGGAGAGTTGTAATATTGGCTGGGTGTGTGTCTAATGGATTTGTCTAATGCAGAAAGGATGTGGGCCTAATCTGACACAACAGTCTGCTTAACAGTCTCCAGAGTTTGTAAAGAGAGAGACGTGGGCACAGCGTGTAGAATATAAAGCACTACTGTGCAATAATCAATCCAGAAAGACCTGCAGGAAATCTGTGATCGGAGCACATTGGCAGGCAGGCTGGCGGGACTTAACCTGAACAATATGCGAGGAAATGTGTGTATTCCTGGTAATGGGATATCTGTGCGAATTTTATTGGATGTAAGACAGTGGAGAAAATGATTACAGATGAAAGTTAGCACACACTGAAACTGAGCTGCACTAAAACGCTTGTTACCTGGCGTCCTAACACTGAAGCCAAACGGGGCAGAGGAACAGGAATGTGTCTGCTGCCTCCGCATTCCATCATCACCACCAACTCTTTCTTTGTCTCTTATGTGCTCATGTTTTTTTTCCCTCTTCATAGATTTATAGCTGAGAAAGAGCAGACCCTCTCCCTCACTCTCCTCTCTCTCACACAGGTGAACCAAGTTTGCCCAAATTAAATGGAACCATAAAGGAAGGAGACAGGGTTACTGGAAGGGACTGACAAATGGATGAACTGATGGATGGATGGAAGGAAATGTGTTGATGGAGGAGAGCAGGGCAGGTAGAGGGCGTGGAGGTGAGAAAGTGCTCCATCTGGCAGGTCAAGGTTTTGGGTTCTTCTCACTCAGTCTTTACCTTCTCACCTGGTTCTTATCAACTCTGCTGACAGAAAACACACTGTAGTGGTGCTCCGCTGCAGTCTTACTGTGAGGCACTAATGTGCTCATAAAGCTCACTTTCATTAAAACAAACTCCCCCAAGCTGATAAAACAGCAGATTGGGAGTCTGTCTGGAAGTGGGTGCAACATGCATCTCTCTTCCTTTCTGCCTTCCTGCAGAGTTTTTGATAAGAAAAATATTCAGAAGTGTGCTGCTGAGCTGAATATACAAAAAAAAAAACAGCCTTGCTCTTGCCCGTCACCTCTTTAAACTGTTTTTCATTGCAGGATATTACTTTCAGCGAGAGCGAACTGTGTTACCTCGGAGGTTTAAATCGCCTGGTGTTGAGTGAAACGGTGAAGGGTCCAAAAAAACTTGAGCACAGCTCAGGAGATTTCTGCTGCAAGTTAGTCGACATAATAATTACTGACAATTACAAGAGATTATTCTATAAGGAAATGCTGCCCTGTTTTAACTGGTATGGTGGAACAAAGTGGCCAATAAAAAGGTGTAAGGTGGTACTTTTCTTTTTTTTTCATTCAAAATTACAGTATACATAGTAACAGCAGAAAACATTAAAAACATTTACATACAAAAGAAGCATAGCAAAAACATAAACAAAGAGCTGTGACAAACATAAAAGGACAACAGAAATGAAAAAAAAACATAAAATAATAATAAAAAAAAAACAATCAAAATAAATAAATAAATAGATAATAATAAAAAAAAGACCAAGCGAGAGCATGACAATAATTTCACTTAAAAACATTAAAGATATTGCATAAATTCGTTGTTTTCATTGCTTTTTTGTTTTGTGAGGAAGAAATTGTTGACAGATATAATTCCATTTCTTTCATAAATACAAAGAAATTAGGCTTTTTTTGTGGTAAATTTACACTTTTTTTTGACAATTAAAATTAAATTAATAAGAAAACTTTCTTCGTCACTGTAATCATAGCAACCAAATATAATATTTCTATAGTACAGTGCAAAATCAGAGAAAATGTTAACAAGTATAAAATTATTGACATCTTTCCACATTTCACATGTAAATTTACAGGACCAGAATAAATGAGAGCAAGTTTCAGGATGTGATTCTGCAGAAGGAACAATTTACATCTATGTCACTCTTTAGCTTTTGAAAGAAATGTTTCACTGGATAGAATCTGTGGATCAACTCTCGCGTGGTCTTTTTTTATTATTATTTATTTATTATTTTATTATTTTTATTGTGTTTTTTTTTTTATTTGATGTTGGTTTTGTTTAATTTTTGTTGTCCTTTTATGTTTGGCACAGCTCTTTGTTTATTTTTTTTGCTATGCTTCTTTTGTATGTAAATCTTTTTAATTAATCATAGCAGCCATATCAATTACAAATATTTCCGCCTTTGCGTGCGCATGTGCCAAGTCTCCACGTGCGTATATCTCTGGATTGATTTGAGAGTGTGGCTGTAAATCTCACTTTTAAAGGGACTGTTTGTAACTTTTTACACGTATAAATCTACCGGAGGATCAGCAGTGATTCATGGAGACCTTCGTCTGGTCAGCTAAATATAGAGTGATATTGTGGTTTTAGCTGACGTGTGTCGCCTCACTGTTTTGAGCGATGCTCGTTCATGTCTATGTAGAGCGAGCACAAGCTCGAGCACTACGCTGACTTTCGTTGACTTAACGGCCACAGGTGTCGCTGTTAACAAGCATTTCTGAAAGTTACAAACAGTCCCTTTAAAATTAAATTAATAAGAAAAAATGCATTACTGTCTTTGTCACTGTAATCATAGCAACCATATCAATTACAAATCTTGTAATCGTGCCAAGTCTCCGCGTGCGTGTATTTCTGGACTGATTCGAGATTTGTGTGGCAGTAAATCTCACTTTTAATATTATTCATTGTGTCATTGTGTCAAGCATTCAATTGTGCCAGTGTGCCATAAAAGGAGCGATGACGCGCCTGTCCCATTGCGCGCTCAGATGTGGTCTGTGCCTTGTAATGTGTGTGTGAATGTGTGTGTGTGCATGTAGGGGGTAAAGTTTTGTGCAGAGGGCGGGTAGTCTCCTAGCTGAGACTCTGGACAGACCTGGTGGTTTCAGGATGTCAGGATCGCAGTGATCCAGTGACTTAACCCGGGACAAACCTACCTCACCTGCACGGAGGAACCACCCTCTCTCCACCTCTTTCTTTCTCTTTCTCTCTCTCTCTCTCTCTGTTTCCCCCAGTTCCCTCTCATTTGGTTGGGACTTGTGCGCAGCTGGCTGTTCTTTGAGGATGGAGCGCGTCTGGGACTGTGTTTCCTCCTCTGGGATGTTTATTCTGGGGCTGCTGTCGGCGCTAAATGGAGTTTGGAGTTTCAACCTTTACGCACAGCATCCTACAGTCTACAGGGGACCTGATGGAAGTTATTTCGGCTATTCTGTGGACTTCTACCAAGCTTCCCCCGACAGCAACACGTGAGTGTGACTGAAGTTGTCCCATCAGGTATCCTGCAGGAGTTAAAACTGTATACCTGTAGTTTTTTTCAGTATAGACTCAGGGGAAGAGAATCCAAATGATGTGAGGTGGAAAACAAATTCAATGAAAATAAATGGGGCTTTATCATCTTTGTAGCTGCACATACTGTAATGGGACAGAAGCAATGATTCAGATTTCTGCTGCACAGAGAAAACATCATTATGAAACTAGAGAAGAATGTATGAATGAGACAAAATTGTCTGCACAAGTTTGCATAATGCATTGTACACTTTCCTGCATGTACCTTGGTTTTTCTTCTCCCCCACCAGGTTCAGTGTGTTGGTTGGGGCTCCCAAGGCAAACACCTCTCAGCCTGGCATTGTGGAGGCTGGAGCTGTCTACTACTGCCCCTGGCCTGGACACCCGGACAGCTGCAGACAGATACCTTTTGATAATTCCAGTGAGTAACCTGAAAGCTTTTTCAATTTGTTTATGTCATGGATCAAAATGAATTCATGACAGAGCTCCTGGGGCCCCACTGGAGTATAATCACGTTCCTATAGACTCATGTTGTAAAGCATTTGTGTTGAAAGGAATAACTTTTATGAGGAGTATTTTAGTGAATAACAGAAATAAAAATGTAACAAGCATTCATTTAGCTGAGGTCCAACTAGTGGATCCTTTTTAAAGGTGGCCCCAGATGTTACACTCCATCCATTTGGAACCTCTGGAGTTTCGTATAGCCTATGTGTGTATGGACATGAGCTGGCACATGTGCTGTTGCATGAAAAAGCGAGATAAGACATATGGGTCTCATCAGCTTCATCTAACAAAAAAGGTGGCTGGCGGGTCTGCTGGTACAAGCCCTGCATCATGTTGATTATGCCTTCCAATATATTATCATCAAGGTTAGCTGTCCAATCAGCCTGTGTTTGTGCGTCTAATGTCTCTGATGCACGCTTTTCCATCTGAGTGGTAAGTGTGTGTGTGCACGAGGTCGAGAGAGAGAACAAGTGAGAGAGAGAGAGAGAGTGGAGGGGAGGGGGGTAAACTGTATGCACATGGGAATTTAGTTCCCCTTCAGAGGAAAGGGGGATTGGGTGAGGTCTGCTTTTTATTAGATCTTGAAAATGTATCCCTGTCTCCTCTCCCCACCCCTTGTCTCTCTCTTGGTCTCCATCAGTCTCTCTCTCTCTCTCTCTCTCTCTCTCTCTCTCCCTCTCTCCTTCTCTCTCTCTCTCTCTTTGTTTCTCTGTCTCTTTTTGTGAGGACTTCCATCATCTTTGTGAGGACCACAAAAAGAGAGATGGAGAATGATGAACTGACCTTTTGTTGAGCAGTTAACTTTGGTGGAAGCGGTACTCAAAGAATCCGAGCTGCAACAAGTATCTGTTGGGAGATATAATTCATCAGACAGGATTCAGAGAAAGTTGTAAACACACATGAACATTAGATTGTAGCAGAGTTAACAGTATCAAAAGCTCAAGTTTTTTAGCTGTGGATGGAGATGCAGCAATGAGGATATCAGCAGAGGGCTGTCGTACACCGCCGTGTGCAGATGTATGAATATGATTGGATGTTTTGTTTTAGCTGCTTGCCGATCAGCTGGTGTATCAATGATACTGCTCCTGAAGCATGAATGAAACAGCTGATCAGCCTATCAGCTGATGCAAGCAGGACTTCATTGTTGTGCCTATAAACTAAAGCAAGGCTTCGTGCAGATGAGGGTAAACCTCCAAAGTGAGGACTATTTTCTTGGCTCTCCCTAAAGTTAATTATGTGTTATTTTCCCCCCCAAAGGGGTTAGTTTTAGTGTGAAGTGTTGTGGGGAAAATTTCAGGCTTAGAGGATATAAGAATAAACACAGAGGAAGAAATGTGTGCGTAGTCATTGTGCATGTGTGTATCTATTCACTAGAATGGGTGGGTGATTGATGACAGTGGCCACGGTGAATATTTCTAGAGTTACAGCAGACCCTTTATTACAGGTATAAACCAGACTAAGAGACTCATGCACACTGTTAAAAAATATCAGCACAAGTGGAGAACATCTGTGAGTACTGTACTGTTTAATATCCATACTTCAGCCTCACATGTGTACCTGTGTGTGTGCTTGTGTGTGCGTGTGTGCGTGTGCGTGTGTGTGGCTTCAGTGACGTTATGCAGATGTGTCAAGTCGTGCCATCTGATCCTATCTGATCCATGATTAGATAGAGTAAAGAAACCTGATGTCTGTCTTGCTGATCCATTAATCTGCCAGAAAATGATACACGCATCAATCACAAGAGTTATTACTCTTTTATTTCTTCAGAGAAACTTGATGTAGCAATTTCACTCTTTTCTCAGATATGTCCTTCGCATTCAAACACAAATCTGAGAGCTTCACACTACAGCCTGTCCTCTGCTGTGGCCTCAGAGCAGTTCAATAAGGTTGGGTGTGTCTAATAGAGTATTCTTCATTCACTACCTTCACCTACAATTCCCAAACCTGGTCCTGGAATTAAAAATGTAGGTCTTTAGGTCTATGACATGATGAGTAACCGGCTTTCTTATTCAATATAGACATTATTTTTTCTTTAGATATTAGAATCATTTATTTAAAAGCATGCAAACACACAATTTGGAAGTAGGATCTACCATACATACTATGAATGATGATGGACAAGAAATAGAAATAGATTTAGAATCAAATAAACTCTACAACAATCCTCTGTACACCTGCCGTTATATATGCTTTTATTGTCTGCCTGTATGTGTGTGTGCATGTGCTAAATGAAGGTGTTAAATGTGGAGGGGTCTGCACGGCTCTAAAGAGAGCCAGCTGGTCTTTAATAATGCCTGAAAATATTGACAACAGAGCAAATACACACATGCACTCACACCGAATCTGACACTTTATTGTGAGCCGGCTGGGAAATGCTCATAATATGCATGGACAACTTTGTGTGTGTGTGTGTGCGTGTGTCTGGGTCTGTGTGTGTGTGTGTGTGTGTGTGTGTGTAGACCCAGTTAGAGTCTTAAGTGTTGTTACATTTTATAGGAAAAGCTTTGACTGAAAAAAAGCCTCCGGCATCCTGACAAATGTCTGTTTCTGGGGGGCACAAATGGTGTTTTGATGTTTGTTATAGGCCTTTTTAAGACTGTTGCTGTTTGTTGTTGCTTATCAAGGACAAATGCTTTCCACTCACAGGGTTAGAGCTACAGGCCTGGATCCACATTACCGCAGTCAATATCAGCTTTTACTGGCGTCATTATGAAATGTCTCTTTCATTTGCTTTTTTTTTTATGTCTTTTCCACTTCCCGTCTGTCTCCGTCTCTCCCCCCAGATAACAGAATGATTAAGGTAAATGGCACCAGAGAGCCTCTGGAGTTTAAGTCACACCAGTGGTTTGGAGCATCGGTCAGGACACACAAAGGAAAAGTGGTGGTGAGTGGACATGACGTCAGTTCAGACATGAAGCACCTGTATCATTATACAAGCTCGAAAACTATAGGTTACACAAATTGTTCTTTTTTTTTAAGGCTTTTCAAGTCTTTAAACGAGAATCAGAGTGTTATTTGTTGTGCAGGCGTGTGCTCCTCTCTACCACTGGCGGACAGTGAAAATGAGTGGGGAGAAGGACCCCGTGGGGACCTGTTATGTGGCCGTCCAGAACTTCAGCGCCTACGCAGAATATTCACCCTGCAGGACCAGTGAGTCACCCCGCAGCCCCGTCTCCAACTGTCTCCATCTCCCTTTTTACTGCCCTCCGTTCTCCCTTCCTTTTGTTTTTCTCTTTCTCTCTCTCTGCTGTCAGCATGAACACAAATTAACCATAACATTCAGAATGTTAGGACATGGCTTTAATAGACCATGACCTAGTATACTGTATCTCGCATCGGTCTCATATGTCATAATATGGCATAAAGTTTAAATACGGTGCACCGAGTTTTATGTCAACCTATAAAACATAATATCTGGGCCTCAAGTCTAAAGGGTCGGTTCACCAAAATGACACTCAAAAATACATTTCTCACTTACCTCTAGTGTCTTGCATTGCAGACAGTTTATGCTTTATTTGTCCTGGTTTTGATATATCTGTCTCTGAGATCTCTGCCTCCACCCTACCACAGTTGAGGTGAATGTAATTTTGTTTTATAATATTTTTTTATAATATTATGTTTTGTGATGCTGTTTTGATTCTGTACTGTATTATGTAAAAGTAGTGCTATGATATTGGATGTTACAGGGACTGGGATAAATGCAATTTTAGATACCAGATGTTCTGATTTCATAAAAAAAATTCAACTTTTTAACTCAGATTTTATGCATATGGTGGTATGTTCTTTATACTATGACAGTTTTCCTAAAATTAGATTTAAAAAATCGCCGTATATTGCAATATATTGAATTATAACCCCTGTATCATGATACGTATCATATCGCCAGATTCTTGCCAATACACAGCCCTAATTGCAATATGTATTTAAATAATTCAACTGCAGCATATTTTTCCTGTAACAGTGTGACTGTTACTCAGGATAAGACTTCACTGTGAACAATTGTTATTACTACTATCTACTATCTACTAACTACTATCTATTGAAGAAATAGTCCCAATGAAAACTGTTGCTAGCATGTTTTGCCAAAACTTCTATTGTATCTGCATGGCGGCAGAAATCCCAGAGGTGGATGTCTCAAAACTTGGCCAAATCAAAACAAAATTTGAGACAATGGGCCTCATGTAGGAAGCAACACCCGAACAAATTTCCTTTTATTTTTGTTCATATTTACCACATTTTTTTGGCGGCATCTCTCCAAAGGGACATGTGCGTTACCTATGCTAATAATAAACAATTGGCCACATGCCTCCAATTTATGACCAAGTAGGATTCATAATTCAGCACACCTGGTTTGGAGCAGACTTGGAAGATTAAGAACATTTGGTGCATCTGGAGCTGACTTCTCTTATTTTTTTCTCGTAACAGAAAATTAAGAGAAAATAAAAGAGAAATTAAGAGAATGTTGCTGCATGAGGCCCATTGTGTGTTTTTTTAATGTGGTTGCAATGACTGAAAAACAGCAAGCAGACTGGCTTATTTGTTGGCCGGGCTTTCTCTCTCTGGTCCTCTTCTTTCTGTCATCAGCTCTGTGAATGGGATTCATGGGATTTTCCAAAACCCCCTCCCCTTTTTCATCTCCAGCTTTTTTCTTTCTCTCCCGCTTTCTTCCTGCGACCCCTCTCACCCTGTACCGTGATATGAGGCACCAGCAGAGTGTGATAAGGAGAAATGGAGCTTATCAGGTGGCACATCGTCAACAGCAGATCAAACACACAGCTCTTATCATCCGCTCCATCATCCGCTCTGCATAAGCACTCCTCACCGTTCATGTACTCTCATACACAGACTCATACTCCCTCTTGTAATGGAAGGTTGTTAAAGATCTCTGTGTTGTTGTTTATGTCAGTTCGGACTAATCAAGACTATAATCACAATATAAACTCAATTGTTCTCAAGGGTGGAATAACGCAGCAGGGGAGGTATTTCTTTATTATGTGTCTAAGTATGACTCTTCTGCCTCCAACAGCTTCTTTGCTTCATCTTAGCATGAATCTACGACCACTCAGACTATTACAATAACTCACATTTTGTTTATATGTGCACGTGTGTCGTTATGCATCATTAAGCCTCACTTCAGGGTGCCTCTGAAATGGAGAACGATTTATTATGTTCATGCACAGTTAAATGCAGTAATTTAAACAGAAACACACTTCAGTGGTTCTACATTTTTATGTAAACTTTAATAGGTTTTTCTTCAATGTTTTTTTTTAAAGATGCTTTTTGTAGTATTTGAAAGATGTGTGTGTCTGTATGGTTTTCAGATGATCCAGACCCGGAGGGACAGGGGTTCTGCCAGGCTGGCTTCAGTGTGGATTTCACCAAGGTAAAGATCGCAGCAACAACCGCACACTATCGCCATGACAACACCCCTGCGCACATCTCGTCCCCTTGTCAAAGTGCAAGCAGAGGGGTTTCTTCAAACAAGAGACTCCCTTTTGAGATTTATGGTCTCTGGGAAGATGAGAGCACGTTTGTCCCTAGAGGAGCCTCCACTCCTGATATGACCCATCGCCTCTGAACACAATAGACCAAACACACACACTCACTCTTTCACTGTATAGTTAAGGTGAACTTTGACCTCTGTCTCATGGTCCAACTCTACCCTTCTGTACAGGAAGTTTTCATTCTACACCGGACATTTCAACAGGCATGACAGCAGGAATCATATGTGCACGCTCACACAGCTACACATGTTATAACCCCCCTCTAGTCTCAAACAAACATCTGTCACATGACTAACCCTAACTAATTGTATTTATTCCAGGAAGGAATGCTGGTGGTAGGAGGACCTGGAAGCTTTTACTGGCAAGGTAACTGCAGCAACAATGTGTAAGCCTGTCTCTCTTTTGCAATGATTTCATAGATGGGAAGGTGTTCAAATGAGGGAAGAGAATGGAGATGAGTTTAACAGTGAGAACAGCCCACATACACACATATGCATGTGGACACACTTGCCAAAATCTGCAGTTTCATTACAGGAGTCTTACGTAGGAGAAGGTGGAAAGAAATGCGTCTCTTTCTTTGCTGCTTTCTTTAACTTTTTTCCCTCACTCGCTCCTTTTCCTCCATGCCGCTCTCTGTCTGTAACAGTGTAACAGGAAATGGGTGTTTGGGCTCTGTAATGAGCTGATCGGGGGGTAATGGAGTGTGGAGGAGCTGCCCCTCTGCCCCGTGATAAAGCGCAGAGGGGCTTGGAAAAGCTTCAAGGAGAGGAAGAGGCTCAAGGGCAGGCTACAGGGTTGAGAAAGACGGAGGAGAAGGTGGAGAGAATGTAAAGACTGATAGAGAAAGAGAACAGGGAGGACAGCGGGAGCAATAGAGGATTCCTAAGGAGATGATAGAAACATGTTGCGGCGTAGTGGGGGGGGGGAGAAAGATGAGAAGTGAGGGAGTGAGTCAGACACAGAAAGAGAAGAAGAAAGATGGATCTTCTGTTCGATAAAAGCAGCGCTGAGGTCAGCGAGCTGGCTGGATACGCAGGGCTAGTCGAAGCAGAGGGATGAAGTGTCTTAATAGGTGTAGACACAGCTAGAGTGTGTCAGAGTTCAGCTGGTGAAGTGTAGCTCTACTCCCCCAACGCCAGGTGTGTGAGAGTGTGTTATCTAAAATTAGACGAATTCTGCAGCTGGACCAAGGAGACAGTTATACTGATAATGTGCACAAATATTGCACTATATTCATTTTTAACAGTTCCTTTTGAACTATATTCACTTTTTTAATAGTCGTGTATCACAGTTGTTACCCTGCACTATATTCAGTTTTAACAGTTTTCTTCATCTCCTGGTATTTTTATATCTGGTATATGTTTTGTACTTTGTATTACTACCTTTTTTACTGCCTTTTTACTAACATAATTGCACTATGGAACTGTGATGCTGGAAACTTGAATTTCCCTCAGGATCAATAAAGTTACTATCTATCTATCTATCTATCTATCTATCTATCTATCTATCTATCTATCTATCTATGTATCTATCAAACTAATGCTCTTTCCCTTCGTTGTAAACCCTCGTGCGTCATTTCATTTGTTTAGAAAAGAGAGATGGAGAAGAGAGAGAAAGACATAAAGAGGAAAGTGGCTCAGTGATGGATATGTCAAAACTGCTGCACAATTTTTTTTTTATGATTTTGGTTTGTTGTTTGGCATCGCTGCTGTTATTACATATGGTTAAATAATAAATGCCGCACTAGACAGGCATCACAGACTAACAGCCTAATGGACTGCTCCCTCTCTCTCTCTCTCTCCCTCTCTCTATCTCTCTATCTGTGCCCTCAGCGTGGCAAGGCTGGCTGCCTCCAGTTAAAACACTTCCTCCGAATGTTTATAAAAGCACTCAGCCTGGATTTTATGGCCTCTGATATACAACGATTATCTTCAGCCTTCAGTCTGAGTCATCATATAAAAAACTCTTTTTATATACAATCTTGTTATCTCTGGGTGTAAAGGACACTTCAAATTAGCTGCAGTGAATTATGCATCTGTGTTAACAGTTTGTAACACGGTGTCTCATTAATCAGATGGAGGTTTAATAATGAGTTGATATAGTGATATGTTATTCTGGGAGATAAACTCATAGCGCATGTGTGAGGGAGAAGAAGAGGGAGGGGGGGAGGAAGAGGAGTTGGAAGGAGGGTTAAGAGGGCACATTTTCCACCCCGTCAGTGCACACGCATACACACATTAAGAGAGGATTTATGGAAAGTGGAGGGCGGTCGTAGATAAAATCATTTGTTTGTTTGACCTCTTGTTCAACAGCAGAGGAAGGGTGTTGTTTGTGCGCGCACACCTATAATTCAGAATCCTCGCTGCGGAGAGGACAGGCGCTTTCTTGAGGGTGTTTTAAAGGAACATTGGAGTATTTTTCCAACGATGTGCTTTAGCTTTCGTCGGGGAAGACTCGCATGTGTCGTTAGCTCTGTGCATCTTTCATGTGGAGCAGATGGGTCGGCACCAGCAGGTTTCTATAGCGGAGGGCGGCGGTGCTCCCTTCATGGGGTCCCGAGCTGAAACCACTGGCCATGAACAGATGTGACTCTCTTGCCCTGAGTGTTTGTTTTTCTCTATCTATTTATCTGCGTGTGCAGGTCAGGTAATGACAGCGGGGATAGCCGAGATACTGAACGGCTACTCTTTGAAGGCAGTGCTGAGACGGGTTCCAGGAGAGAAACACACTCGAGCTGCTGAAGACACACACGACGACAGCTACCTTGGTAACATTTACAAAACAAACACACACACAAAGTGACGACCGTTGTGATCTAAATAGTAATCATACACTACATTATCACATATGGTTTACACAGAGCGGTGAGTTAATTTCGCCCATATGTCATCATGTGCAACCGATTTCTCTCTAGGTTACTCTGTGGCAGTGGGAGAGTTTACAGGAGACTCTGAACAAGGTGAGAAAGCCAACAATTCATTACAACTTACCACATGCTGCACCAGACGAATCCCTCACTAACAAGGCCAGCAGACACCCTGCAACGCCGTCTGAACCGCTGCAACACTCTCTTTATGCTCTCTCCGGCTGGATGCCAGGACCACTGTGGGGGGTGTTATGGGGTGAGCGATAGGGAGCGGACAGCTGGGTGACAGTGTCTTGGTCTGAACTCAGAGGCAGTAATGAGAACCGTCTCTGTATGTCTGGGTCGCGACCCTGAGGGGACAGGACTTCGGGAACTGCTGATAAAGGGATTTCCTCTCCTCCATTTTGACTGATTAGAATGATTAGTGGCAGACTCCGCAGACCTCTTCAGGTCTAGAGTGAGTCCAGAATCTCTTAAGTATTAGGTGGAGAGAGAGACAGGCACGCACACACAGCATCGTTTTATTAAAGTCGTGCAGGTGGGGAGAAATGCAAGGGAGTTTATCCTTAAAGCTTTCACGTGGGAGGCCAAAATAAAGTCATAAAAGTTCTGATTATGACTTGCCAGCAGTGTGGCACTTTGATTCACATCCCTCTGCGAGTTTCAGGTGCCGCTGACGTTCGTTCCCATGCCATCACCAAGTAATTTGAGGCTCAGCTCTTTTATTAAAGAAAATATGAAGAAATAAAGCAACCACAGTCATGCTACATCATTTTTTTTAAAGCATTTAAACCATTTTTTTTTTTATTGCTTTCTCTTCAAACACTATCACCACACACTCACTCTTCTGTCACACGCATGAGACCCTCCTCCCCCCAACGCCACTTTAGCTTCCCATTCATAATTTCCTGTCTATTGGAGCCTCTTTGCTAATCACCATGTAGTGGGATCTTTACGGGACAGCCTCGCGTTTACATACCCCCATACCAACCCCGCAAAGGCCCTGAACCCCCCTCTGGCACAACACATGTCCGGGAGACTTAAAGCGAACCTTAAGAGGTTACACATGCCTGTTGATGTGTTGTGTTGTGTTGTGGTACGAAGCTTGTTGTGGTCATGTTCCCCAAACCCTCTTCAGACTGGAGAACTGGTCGTAACTGTGAGTTCTGAGTGAAGATGGAGCTGGGAAATCCTAGTTTATAGGCTCGTGGTTGAGCCTTTTGGGGTAGAGCTGGAAGGCCGGAAGGAGGGGACGCTGTCTTCTCTCTCTGGGTGGGTCCTCTCAGATCGTCCCTCGAAGTCCACAGCGCCGCACTAATCAATCAATACACCATCACCCAATCACTCAGTGTGTTCTCAGCAACACTTGGCCCTTCTGACAGGGTGGGCTGGGTAGAGGGTTTAAGGGTTCAGTCCTTTGAGACAAACCCTTTCTTTCTCTGGAAGTCTTTCTCACACGCTAACTTAAGTCTTTCTTTGTTTGTATGTTTCCCAGAGCTGTTAGCCGGAGTCCCAAGAGGAGCACAGAACTTTGGATACGTGAGTTTGAATCGACAAGCAAATGCATACAAACAATTATCCAAAAAAAAAGACATTTGTTTGGTCATTCAGCAGCAACAGCATTATTACTGTGAAGATATGATGAGTATGAAAGTGATGTGAATCATATGCTATGGCCTTCGCAGTCACTATATCTCAGCCCAGTTGAACACCTACTGTATGGGAGATTTAGGTGCGTTCAACTGCACTCTCCTCCACCACCATCATCAAAAAAACAAAACAAATTATGGAATATACTGTGGACAGATGAAGTATATTTCCAGAGACTTGTAGACTCTACGCAAATGACCTTTGAAGACATTTTGGTGACCTATGGTTAAGCTTTACGTCGGGTTTTTCTTTACTTCTGTATCCGTTTTCTCTACCATCTGTATGCCGTATATAAACTCGACATGTCTTGTAGTTGTGTGTGTGGCAGTCTATGATCTAAGTGAGATTAGAAGTACAGTATACGCTTTTTTGTGCATACACATATGCAGACACACAATAAAGTCTTCTAGATTCATCTGCTTTTAGTGTTTCATATAAGATTACATATTTTACTGTACACATATGTATTTACCTAGCAACGAGAAATACAGCATGTGCGTCTGTGTAAACTGTGTCTAGGTTTCTCTTATGGGAACATGTCCCCAGGGCTGACAGTGTCAATCCTCCCTAATGACACACAGCTTCCGCCGCATGTGGAGGGCGGTGACCCCACCTAACCCCACTAACCCTTCTCCACACACACACGACCCCTAACCCTAACCTGCAGTGCAACCGCAGGACGCGTCACACTGCGCACACATTGCAACAGTGTGTGTTTCATGTCTGGATATTGTAGCTGGTGCGAGGATGCTCCTTCCTGTACAGACAGTGCACTGTGAGTGTCATAGAGGAGGGGGGCTTGCTGCTCGCAGTAGGGGGAGTGTTATGAGGTAGGCCGTGTTAGAGGCCTGGCACCGGAGTAGCTGTCAACCCTGATCAGGTTTCTCCTGTGACCAATCTGACAACTCGGAGTGCACGAAAGTCAAGCTAGTGATTCATTATTTGTGTTTACACATCCTCATCTGTCTGTGTTCGTAAGTCTATCCCTGTTTAGTATGTCTTTGAGACATCTGTGAATGGGTCAACGTGTATCCTCCTGCATGTGTGTGTGTGTGTGTGTACGTGTAGCCCCCGGCTGTCTCCATGTGGTTGTTATTTTAGGTCTTATGAAGGAATTCTCAGCCTCCCCCCTCCGTCTCTCCCCACGACCGGGGTTAGGATGGGGGAAAGGAGAGAGACATGAGGGGGGGAAATGGTAAAGGCACAACGATGATGGTGGTGGTGGGGGAGGGCAGGGAAAAGAAAAGAGGTTTCTGTAGAATAAAAGCTTTTTTATGCGGCTTTGGACTTTTTTTTCCTGCATTCTTCATGTGGCTGTTTGTCAGGCTGCTTGGACATGTTTGCTTGTGGAGCACAACAAGGACCAAGACTGGTGTTTTTATTAGTCACGTCACGTTATATCTGACAGTCTCTGCTTGTTTTAGGTGGCGATGATCAACTCCACCAATCTGACCTTCATCCAGAACTTCACAGGGGAACAGGTAGGAGCATCAACACATCCCAGTGTTCCCAGTCACAGTCTGTCATAGTGCAGGGCCGTATATAAACGACTGCACTGTGGTCACCAGCTGATATAAATGTTCTTGCATTTTTTATTTAATTCAATTTGAATGTAGATGAAAATTAAATTAGATGAACATCAACCATATGTGGTTTACGATTAAAAAATACTCATGTTCCTTCCTTGTCTGTCTCTCAGATGGCCTCCTATTTTGGGTACTCTGTGGCTGTCACTGACCTGAATGGAGATGGGTAAGTAGAAAATGTCCTCGTCACTCTAGACGCATACTTTGTTCTGTCTTTCGTAGCATTAAAACTACGGCGTATGTCCCCAGGACCGACGATGTGATGGTTGGAGCGCCCCTCTACATGGAGAGAGAGATGGAGAGCAAACCCAGAGAGGTGGGGAGGGTGTACCTGTACCTGCAAATGGCCCCGCTCACTTTCTCCAAACCTGTCGCCCTCACTGGCACGCACACCTTCGGGCGCTTCGGCACGGCTATAGCACCCTTGGGAGACGTCAACCAGGATGGATACAATGGTATGCTTGCAAGGATGAAAGGCAGAAACAGGGGGAGAAGAAAGGGAAAGATGAGATAAAAAGGAAATTGAGCTAGATGAAATTCTTCTGAGAAACTAAAATATGCAAGCAGAGAGAGACAACAAAGAGGAAAAAGAGAAAATTAAACAAAATCCTTTCATTTATTTTGTGTGCCAGTGCATGAACCTCTTTCTGTTGTACTTGTCCGCCCATGTGCGGCTGGTGTTTCCAGGTAAACCCAATGACAGACAAATCTTTTTCTGTGTATCCCGTGCCTCTCGGACTGTTTTGTCTCTGACTGAGGAAATCCTATCAGACGCTGCTGCTTGAGAAAACTTTAAGCTCTTCAGCCAATCAGGAAGTGCGCCGATGAAAGGTTGTCTGTGTGAACTGTGTTTCCTCCTGTGATGATCGGGGATAAGGCCGTGTGTGTGTGTGTCTGTGTGTGTGTTGGAGTTATTTTTAACCAACCAGATGTGCCCTGAGATAAAATAATCTGGGAGTTTCTGTCCGGCAGCCCGGAGTTCATTCCTCTTCAATATGTTTGTTTTATCCTCACATTGATTGGACAAAGACACACACACACACACACACACACATGCACCACACAAACCAGGCAGGCTGCAGCCCAAATGCTCCATGAAGCTAAGGCATGTGCTTTAAAAATGAATGAACTAATGCACATCTGGCCCTCGTACGACATCAATCCCACTGATCTATGTTTTATTTATGTATGGACACTCTGTTAATGTGTGTCCCACCCCTTTAAACCCCTTTAACCTTCAGATCAATAACCATTGGATCAATACTGAAGCTGAAACCTACTGTAAATCACATCAGGCTGTCTGTCAGGATGTGACCGTCTCTGAGGAGCCTCTGTGCCAGCTGCAGTGACATGCGGAGCGTAGACTTGTTGAGAGTTAATCTAATGAGTACAAGTCCATGTCTGTGCATGATTTCATTATTCGGCATTGCATTACGGCGTCACCATGGAAACATTGCGTTCAGGGTTTTCAGCAACATGTCAAACTTCTGCGTTCGAGTATACCTGTGCCTCGTATGTGTCCGTGCATAATCACTGACAGATCCCTTTTCTGTCTGTGATGACACTGAGGCTCTTCCTCCTCCCATAGCAGAGGTCTCATCACCCCATTTCCATGTCCTCTCATCTTCATCACTTCATGGCTGTCAGCTGTGGAAAGAAACCTTATAATTTAGCTAATTCAATTTGCAATGTGGCTCTTTTTGTTTTTAGTTTTTATCAATCAACCAGTGGCTGTGTGTCACCATCGCTTTCTGTCTGTGAGTAGCAATCTCCTATAGTTTTGGTCACAGTGATCACAGTGGGTGTTCTGCTATTTTGCTGTGGATTTCTGCATTGAGTGGGATGCTGTTGAGCAATGCCCATGAGCGACTTTCACATTATTTGAAGACTTTTTTTTTTTTTTTTTTTTAAGTAAGATGTTTTTTTACACAACTATTCAGTTATGTACACATACCCACGCATAGACATACAGACTTGGGCACACACAGGCTCATATATACACTTGCATACACACATGGTTGCGTTTATCCTCTCTACCCCACAATCTGCTTCATGTGGAACTAGTTGTTTAGGCTGAGAGAGAGAGAGGGGGTCCAGAGACAAACAGGATGTCTAGAGGTGTTTGGACAGTTACAGCACGGAGGGATACTTTTTGTGCAGGGCAGTGCAATGTGTGGAGAGTAAGAGGTTAAAGAGTAAACAACAACAACATCTGTTCATATGGTTAAGGAATCATTGACTTTTCATATCAGGACAGGTGCTTGCAGTAGTTGCTTTATCTCTGTTTTCATGTATGTCTGTGTAATAGGCCTTTTTTCACAGCAGACATTTGGACTTGTCATAGTGGGAACAGCACAGGTGTTACCAATAACACATTCGATGGCTCCGTTCTATTCAAGTGTCCCAGTTAGAGTGACAGTGAGCAAACGTGAACGACACCAGGAACCTGAAATCAAAGCAGCTAAATGGAATCCAGCCATCATTCATTTCAATATTAACATCTGTCCTTTTCCTATATGGTGACAAGTCAAAATGTCTTACTATGAACAATTGTTGTCCAAGGAGTCCTACATAAAATTTGGGTTAGAAAAGTAAGAAAAGTTCTCAGGGGTTTTAAAGTTATTGTTCAACATTTTTGAAAATACGCCTTTTCACTTTCTTGCCAAGAATAATTGATACCAGCCTCATATCTATCATATCAAGCTAGAGTCAGGAGACAATTATCTTAGCTTGCTAACGTTAATTGTCTAATATCTTGAGGACACCGGAGGACACAGAGGCACATGATTTTTTTCAGATTACCTGTCTCATGCACTACTGTCAGGATATAGTGACCATTTTATAATATATTTAATCATATTTGCTCCATTTCTATCCACGGCAGCTTTAATTAGTGAGGTTTAGGACACATCTAGGCTTGCTATTTCCCCCTCTTTCCAGTCTTTAAGCTAAGATAAGTAAGTTAGAGGCACACATGACAGTGGTATCGATCTTCTCATCTAACTCTCGGTAAGAAAGCGAATAAGCATATTTCCAGAAATGTCAAACTATCTCCAAACAGTTTAGTTGCCAAGTCAACCTCTAATTATTTCTCACTTATTACTGGGGGATATTTAGCCAAATGTTTGCCATGCAGAGCACAATACTAAGTAACAAGAATTAGAGCAATGACCTAAACAGTGCCCAGACAAGACAAGATTAAAAGATGAGTAAAACAAATGGAAATTAAAGAAAAGAGGTAAATGATCATGCTGCCATGGTCCCCGCAGTGCAGGTAAAGGAAGGTCAAGCTCTTTTCCTTCTCTCTTTCCTTCTACCTGTATGTTTTTTTTCTCTGCTTCTGTCTCAGAGGGGCCTTAACCCTGCTGATGTCTAAACCATGCTTGTGTGTGTCATCCGTTAGACGTGGCGGTGGGCTGTCCGTTCGGAGGCGAGGAGCGTGGAGGCAGAGTATTGATCTTTAATGGCAACAAAGACGTGTCCACGCAAGGCCTGACGCTGAGCCAGGAGCTGCGAGCAGCCGGGACCCCTAGTGGCAGCTTGCCGGGATACGGATTCACCCTGAGAGGAGGCCAAGACCTGGACAACAATCAGTATCCTGGTAAATACTCACACTCAACAAGTCAATCCTTCTCTGCTCAACTCCCCATGTTATAATCAAAATTCTTTCTAAGACTTGCATTCCTTCACTTCTCCACTTTCCTTCCAGCTCCTCTCGTTACATCCTCCCCTCCTCTTCATTCTTGACCCCCACATTTCATGCTTCCCCTCCCCAACCCCCATGTACTCCTCCACTACCATCCCCATGTTTTCCTGTATGGCTTTCCTCCTCTTCTCTGGTAAAGTCATCAGTCAGACGAAGGGGGTATAGGGATGAGTGCCAATGAACTGCTGCCGCATCCATTCTTCAGGGATTTATAGTACTCAAGTAGGAGAGAAAACACAAGATGGAGAGAAAGAGGTATAATAATACATTATCCGCATGTTCAGTCTGCCAGACATTCAAGCCTCGACCCGTATCCCTAAAACTATGAGCAGACAATGCAGCATGCAATCAAATTACATGCAGGCACACTTTATATGCCATCTACTCACTTTACCAGACACCTCCACCTTCTGACAAAACATACCTGAAAAGAAGGGGATTTTTTCATACGAGTGCAAAGCTGTTTATGTACAAGAGTTTTTAGTACAGAAAAAAAATCCATTTGAAACAAGGCAGGTCTGTAAAACCACTGTTTTACTACCTAATTTTCTCCCTAATTTAAAGCCAATCTGCTCCCAGCATTACTTTGGCTTTGTGCTTCCACAGATTAGGCTGAAAAGGAGAATTTGTTTAATTTTACCTTTTCTTTTCTTTGCCCCCACTCCCTTTCCCCCTTTCTTTTCCTTTTCATTCTGCTGTAATAACAGATTTCTTCATTCCACAAACAGGATATCAAGGGAAATACACGCACAGGAGTACACACAAGTTCACATGTGTGGCTTGTGATCAGTTTCACTGGCGGCTGGAGAGTGTGTGTTGAGCGAGTGCCAGGCTTTAGGTCAAAGCTAGACCCTGTGCAGACCCACTGTGCAAATCAGCAATCCCGAATTAGAAAAAACATTGTACAGTAAATACACACTCGGGGGTTACAGGTTGAAACTTGGGCTGGTGGAGGAGGAAGTGGAGTAGAAACTCATGGGTGGCATAGCTTTCAGCCAACACACACACACACCATATAAACATGCACACACACACACAAGCGTGCAGCACTTGTGTCGTCTGTCATTAGAGAGCTGGCTGGCGGAAGTGAAACACACACACACACGTACAGAGTGTCGTTAGCAGGGTAGTAAAGTCACACTGTTCAAAGGAGCCAGGGATGTTTGATCAGTATTATGAGAGGACTGAACAGGCGTCTGGGAGGCCTGCTAACGCCGCCATATGCTCTCATAGATGTTAAATGACATTAGTTTACTGCAGGAACACAGACAGAAGGAAGATGACGATGAAGCTCCACTTTTAGCTTTAATGGACTTGTTTTATTTGTGTTTTTATTTGATAGCTTACAGTAGGAAATTAAAGATGGAAAGACACAAAATGACAGGAACAAAAATGTCATCCCCAGGGGTGTTTTTTATCTTGAGGGATCGCCTCGCTTCCCAGCATTGGACATCAAACCGTACCCAACATGGCGGCTCGTTTGGAAACTTTCCTCTCTTATATAACGAAAATAGTTCACCGAAATGTGTTTCTGCAAGAAGTAAGCCATGCAGTTGCTGATTCTGTCTTTATTTTGGATCGACGACGCTTAGTTTAAAAGTTCATCGTGAGTTTCCAGAGGCGCCGAGTCGCACCGGACGCCCCTGATTTGCATAAAGTAGCCTAGACATCAACTTTATGAAAATGAAGAGCAGCCAACGTGACGCCCCGTTTCTCAAATCAAGCCGCCACGCTACAAGAATGCATTGCACGGCTGCTCACGTAGACAATGAATGGGAAGCGTGGAAAGGACGGATGCTGTGAACATGGGGAGCTTCTGTTGCTTATGCAGTGGAGGCCAATAAGAAGACTATGGTTCAGGCTGAAGGCTGGAGTTAAGGTTAGGGTCAGCTGTGTATCGGAAGGGGGTCAGATAGCCTCAAGGTGCATTTCAGGTTCAGCCGAGAGGTCAAAGTTCAAAAACTGACAATGTTTTACCTGTCAATCACACCGACTTGCTGAGAGAGTTACAGACAGAGACACGTCGGGGTCAGTGATTTGGATGTGTGTGGTGGCGAGGGGTCATTAGGTTGGTCATTAGGTCGGTAAGTAGGTGTAAAATTTATTACTGGGCTCCATGTCTACTCGTATATTTAGTGACCAGCTTTTGTACTTTGTCTTTTTCATCTTAAAATAGGTCAAAGTGATCAAATTGGTACCTTTTTCTTGTTTTGGAGCAATTTCTTTTGCATGTTTCTTGTTCCCTATATATATGTATATATTAAACAAAACCTGCCATATTAGTCAATCCTGAGAAAGTCCTCCCTAATTTGTTTAAGCCAATTCCCCCATCTGCAGTGTGAAAGATGTACTTTTCAGGCCAAATAGGGAGTGTTGAACATGTGTATTAGAGCTGGCAAGTTACCGAATAGCCTTAACATCCCACACATGCATCCAAGAATTAAGAAATCCTCCATGTCTCTCTGAAAACCGCCTCCTTTTCCATTGAGTGCCATTGACCTTTGGCATTTCATCATGGAGGCCAGTCCCCTGCAGCTAAACAGGCAGTCGGGGCAGGCAGCCAGTGACAGCTTGACAGTCTGTCTAAACTCTGGATGGAGGTTGTGTTTTCACAGCCCAGGACAGACATCATCAGCTAAAGCAGCTCAGTTACAGACTATACCTGCACATAGACCGGCCATCAATGAGTGGAGTGTATATGAGAGTGTACGCACTGGTGTGTCCCACTGTGTGGGCATGGTTCGGTGTGTCTCCACACACACGCGCACACACACACACACACACACACACACACACTAACCTCAAATCAACAGTGGCAGGCAAGCTTTCCTGTGCGTAAGGAAATGGGATTGACATAAAAAGGAAAGTGGGCCGTTATTTGATTTAGCCCACGGTGCAGCCATGCACGCACTCACACTCTCACACACACTTAACCCCATAGGTGCCCTGTCCACAAATCAGTCTCATGTCATGTGGTGGTTTTGAGAGCAAACAAAAGCGTGAGGATAAGGACTACAGACAACCACTGTATCAAAAACTCACAGCTATGGAAGGAGTGGAGTTGGATTTCCAGGTTACACAACTGCAGCAGCGGGATGGATGGAGGAATTTGGACTGGGACCGAGGTGGTCCCTCTCTGTCTCTCTCCGTCTGCTGAAAACACACCTTGTTTCTGATGGCTTTCACAGATGGCGGTTTAAAGGCCAAGTGCACTATCCCTTTCTCTCTATCATCCCCCCTTCCTTCTCCTACTGCGCTCTCTTTCCCCTCTTTCCGTACCTCTCCAACTGCCCCGCAAAACCCACATCTTGAGGTCCTTTCTCGTTGCAGGCTTTTCGATACAGTACACACACAGAGCCACACACTCACATAGCGACATAGCACACTCCAGGGGAAGAGGGACAGGGCCTAAATGTTTAATGTTGTGGTTTCAGGGGGACTCGGTGACTGCAGCCAAAGGCAAAAACAGATGTTCCTCCTCTCAGATTCAATTAGTCCCTTTCTTCTTAAAATACGCGGGAGAGGAAAGGCACAGCAAAATGACAAGCAAATACTAGAGTAGAGTACACTTCCACCAGCTTAGTCCAATAATGCCTGCGGCAGGTTACCACAGCATTTACACACTGATAGTTGCTTCCAGTTACTCTGTTTCTCAGTATTTGGTGTTGTTCACAGTTCTATGTCATTTTTAACTGACTAAATTCTCGTTTTTGGATAGTTTTTATGGCAATCTTTACAATTTTTGTATCATTTTATAGGCCAAACCATTAATAAATTAATCATAAAAAATAGTAAAAGATTAATTGATATTGAAAATAATAATTAGCTGCAGCCCTAGTTGCTTTTCACCAAGCAGCATGAGGTTATTCTGTCTTTCTCAGGATCACACAACTTACTTTTGCTGCGTCTGGCAGTGGTGGCTTGTATTCATTAAGTGCCTCTCTTCAGTTTCACATTGTTTTAATCAGCACTCGTGTGTGTGCATGTCTGTGTGTGTGTGTGTCTGTGTGTTTGTATGTGTGCGGCTTTCATTGGTATGTGTCCCCTAACCGCAGCCATTAAATACCAGGCCCTATTTTAAACTTGTGAGAGCCAATTAAAAGTGTGTGTTCATCACAAAACCCATGAAAACAAATAAAAAATCACATATAGATGAGATCTGTTGCTGCTTACAATTAGGAGCTGTTGGGAAATGTTGTTGCTAGGCGAAATGTGATTGGATCGATGTGAACCTTCTAATGGCGCTGGAATGCAGCGTGGGGTCCCTGTCTCACAGCAAACACACAAAAACACACATACATGCACGATGAACTCACAAACACATACATTAACGCATGTCTTGTTTATGAATTTAGTCTGAGCTGAGTCATGTGTGAAAAGAAAAGCATGGTGATATCAGACCAAATGTCAAGGAAATATCACAATGTGTGTGTGTGTGTGTGTGTATTAAATGTGAGAAGTCTGTGTTTGATGAAGATTGCTGGAGACCTTGAAATCAGTCCCATCTGTGGCATTCTTTGAAGCTCTCTATTCCCGTCTCTCTCTCACTCACTCACTCTCTCTCTCTCTCTCTCTCTCTCTCTCTCTCTCTCTCTCTCTCTCTCTCTCTCTCTCTCTCTCTGCAGATCTGATCGTGGGGGCGTTCGGGGCAGGCGAGGTGTCGGTGTACAGGTAACAATGTACAAGTCGCTCTTTCTCTGAGTAGAGAATCTTTCTCACGTTTGTGCTTTTCCTAGTAGTCTGTGAGAAGTTTTCTTATGTCAGATTGTTTTACAGTATGTCTGTGTGTGTGTGTTTCGTATGTAGGTCTCGAGCTGTGGTGTCTGTGGAAGCTGCACTGATCTTGACTCCCAGGATCCTGAACCCCGATGACCGACAGTGTCACCTGCCTGAAACAGATATCATGGTTACCTGGTAAGATGAGCATGCTTAAGGCTGTGCCAGACTAACTAACTAATTAACAGATGTTGAAAATGTTTGAGACCCCACACATTACGACAAGTTATTGTACATATAACAGTTTTGTTCCTATAATGTGTGGTGAGCAATGATATGACCAAAACAGCACACAACACACTAACAGATTCCATTCATGAACAACAAGAATCCCGACTCTCAAAACCGGTAATCTCACGACATCTCTCACGATCAAACTTGACTTTAGTGTAAACAAACATGGTGGGCGAGGGACAGGAAGAATTAGTGATGTTAGTTTTCGCACTACATTGTACTGAAAATTCACAAAGAAAAAAAAAAATATGGATGAAGTCATGGAGACATAAACTCGCGAATTTGTTGCCACAAATCAACGAGTTGGTCCTCCATTTCTGCGGTCCGTTTTACTACTACATTATGCTTTGCGTTTGCATTCGGCACGGCCGCCATGACCTGAGTATTTACCAGTTGTTGTCCATCCTTCTCCAGTCAGCTTGGTTCCCAATTGGCTATCATTTGTTCCCACGTGACTGCGTCATCGGTTGTCCTCGCAGTTCCTCACACACAACAGGATATCAGATCGGAAATACTGAACGTGTTTAATATTTACGATTTGGATTTGGACTTTGGACTCATTTGGACTTCGGAGCCGATCGGGGGATGTAAAAACACGCTTAAAATACCTCACACCACAAGAATATCTGGGAAGATAACCTTTAGAATGATCAAAACATCTGGGCTTTGGTGACAAAATCTTGATTCTCAGGTAGTGCGTACCCGGCATTAGATAGTCTCTAAGAAAGATTTTAATCTCAACGAGCATTATGCAAGGTTAAATAAAAAAAGAAAATATACTAATGTCTTAAATGCACTTCATGATACTAACCCAAACCCAATTGACAAATGCTGACTTTGGAGTACCACACTGACAATTAAACAAGCAAAACATTTTTTCCCAAAGAATTTATAATTATAATAAATGTTCCTCTAGCTCTTCACCACAGATCACAATTTGTTGTAATTTACTCCAGCTGTGTGGACAATCCTCCACTTCCGTTTAGCATTGCATCTCCATCAACGCCACACTCAAAGTCAAGCTAAAAATGAAAAGTGAAATCTTTGCGTTTGCTTGATTTAGTAACATTTCCAGTTTCAACACTCCAGATACTCTTAGTTATAATTTAGTGTAGTTTTTCGAGACAGACCTTGTGTGTGTGTGTGTGTGTGTGTGTGTGTGTGTGTGTGTGTGTGTGCAGGTGAATCAAAGCTAAAGGGATCAAAGCCTTCAAGAAGACTAATGAGGCCCACTGCTATACTGAACCCCAGAGCTGCACCACAAATCTTACTGCTTATACTGTATCATAAAACAATATGCAGTATAAAGCATACACATTCACAAATCACACACACACTGACAGACGTGACAAATATTTCACCCCCGTGCTCTAGACGTTTGCCATCAGCCAAGGTCTGTTTGTCTGTGTGTCTGAAATACTCATATAGCCCTGGAAATGCCGATTTATGAGACCCTGCTATTAATTTAAAACAGCATAATTCTATTTTGATTATGTTATTGTTCCTGTGGGTAGCAGGCTGGCTTTGAACAGTCTGGGGGTGAGTTTAGTTGAGGGGAACGGGTCTAAAGGCTCCTGCAGCTCCGCCACAGTCTGTTGTTGGTCCAAACTTATTGGGGCTGAACCGCTGTCGGACTATTTGGATGGGAGAAAGTGCGCTCGGCTAGTTGCCATCATGGTGTCTGTGTGTGTGTGCGTAGTGGTGTGTGAGTGTTGGCAGCGAGTGGAGAGGGAACAGGGTTTTGGGTCGGATTGACAGAAAGCACTAAACTGTGGAATTCTGTCAAAATACAACTCAGCTTATTTAAATAAAC
The DNA here is from genome assembly GCF_015220745.1 of Sebastes umbrosus. Classification (NCBI taxonomy): domain Eukaryota; kingdom Metazoa; phylum Chordata; class Actinopteri; order Perciformes; family Sebastidae; genus Sebastes; species Sebastes umbrosus. The sequence continues at coordinate 18,024,605 of NC_051279.1, forward strand.
CACCATAAAGTTTTGGTCAGGGGTATGGAATCAGATAGGACACACAGGACACGCACATGCAGAGAGTTAAACAGCAGCTTGTAGAATTAATAGATGGCTGATCGCTCTGAGATTTGTGGACATTTTAGCCGTTTCCCTGTGGTGAGAGCTGGAGAGACGCATGATGGGAGGTTAGCTCCAGTTTGCGCCGCTCATGTATTACCATTACATTTGAGTCACAGGTTTAAGCATCAGATTTTTGGAAAAATAATTACCCAGCAATCTTTGAAAACCCAGAGGGTCGTTTAACAACACTGACCGCTGTTCTGGAGGTATTTCCAGAATCCTAAAAGACTCCTCAAACCACCTGGATGAAAAATATTCTCTTGGCTGCATAATTGTTTTCATTTTTACGTAATTTTTTGGCATTTTTAAGTCTTTATTACAGACAGTGGAGTTGTGCTTCTTTTCCCTAATCTAAACAAAGATTGTTGCCAGAAATGACACTTCTCCTCGGTCAATTTGTACAACATGATCTAAAATTTGATTTAGTTATATTGGTATATATTTATGTTTCTTTTCAATACTTAATACAATATTCTCATACAAAATAACATTTGTGGCAAAGTTGCAATATTCTCATATTAATTATATACATGTATTTAAAATGGTTTGCTCATAGTGATGAACCAACAGAGAATTTTAACTGGACTCTGCAGTTCCTCACAGCTCACTGTTTCTAGCTCGCAAATTTACTGTTTTGGTTTCCTCTCACCATTCTTATAGTTGTATTTGGCTGCCAGCATATAATCTTTATAATTAATCTGACTCTACGCTACCTACCTAGCCCCTGCAGACAGACAAGGTTAGCGACTAGCTGGTGAACATAGTGGAGTATTTTGCAACTAAAGAGCAGGATGTTTTTCTCCGGAGTTGGTGGAGACCAAAATTAGAGCTGAAAGGAGAGTGCATACTTGATTTAAATTCATCAGGTGGACAGAAACACGACTCCAAATGTTGCTCCGTATCTGCTGGATGCGTAAATAAGCAACTGTTTTCTAACATGTTTCAACTCAAAAGGTGGTTGTATGTCAATGTTGTGTTCACAGCTTCATTCTGCTGACCCCAAGTGGCCAAAAAGCAATCTTCTGGGTTTTTCAAAGGTCGCAAGGAAAATCAGATGTTTTGTTCTGTGACTCGATTGTACTGGCGATATATGAGAGGAACAAACTGGGGCAAGATGGATGAAGGAGTGGTGGAAAAGGAGGTGCAGCTACTTAATGACCGCTCTTGAATTGAACGTTCTTACTCATTAAGTGGACCCGAGGTAGTCGGGGAGGGGATTTCTGTGTGCCTGTTTACAGGGAGGGCCGGCTAGCAGTGTGGAGGCTGGTGGAGCACAGATGCATTTTGGGGAAAATTACATACAGTAATGACTAACCAGGCAGCAGAGCTGTTGTCAGTAAAATGTGGGTCATTTCCGCACTGCATACACTTAAGTTTGACACACAGTGCTTATTAGAGTCACACTTGAGCACACCCACCCAAAAACATGAAACACACACATGCTTACATGCAACACATATTAAACATGCATGAAGCCACCTGGGGGAGGTCAAAATGACGTAGGGGAGCAATTTCGAAAATAGTAACCTGTATTTTATCACACACACATAAACTCACATCTGCGTCCCACACATTCAGAATGCAGGAAAACTAGCTCATCATTATTTGTGTCATCTAATGGGGATCCTAATTATTAGCAAACACTCAAGCATACACAACATCTGCTTTTTGGATGTTGGGGTTTGTTTACTGAAACCAAACAACCATTAATCACATGAAGTCATTTACCTCACGCCTAATATTGCTTAGTCTTAAGAATCAGGAGCGTTACGTCTCTAAACTTCCTCAGATTAGTGCCTATTAACAGTGCAGGGCTTCCTGTGTGGGTGTCACTTCCCTGTTCTTGATTAGAGAGGTGATAACACACACACACACACACACACACACACACACACACACACATACATTCATACGCACTGAAATAGAGGAAATGCAGAAATGTTTCTCAGTCTCCCATGTCTGTGTGTCTAATTGAGTGGCTCATAGGACCGTCAGCGGTATTTCCCTCTGCCCCCTGGAGCACAGGAAGGAAATAATGACTTGCTAATGGGCAGCTTATTTATTTTTATAGTTTGTTTTTTTATGATTTTGCATACAAATATGAAACAATAGTGTGGTCGAAAACGTCTGCAATGAATGAATACTGTCATTGGAGCTTAGTGTGCGGTCATGATTTCCTCCAATAAGTCACTGTTGTGACCAGCACCTAATTTGAACACTTAGTCAGAGCTGCCGCCCTTAAACCTGCAAGGCTCACTGTTCTTACAGGTGTAATATCCTGTATGATTTATCGGCAGACTCGTTATTGAAAAAGATCTTTATGGTATCATGAGGTCCCAATAGAAATTGGACTCTAAATATTGGCACCCGTGCATTTTGTTCACTTTGTCAGCGTTGATGTGGGTCAGTAGACGGGTAGGGTGTCTTAATAATGTACAGTTATCACATTACATGTTCTCCCCCTCTCTTGTTTATCTCTTTAACCTTCCTAATATTCTCTTCCTCCAGCCTGAAGGTGGACGTGTGTGCGGCAGTGAGCGGAGTGGGGATCCCCAGCTCTGTAGGTAAGCAGCTGTGCACAATGTGGTGGAATGAGAGCGGGGGAGGCAAAAGGGAAAAGCTCAGAGGGTGGGACAGCAGTCAGAGCCACCTCTAATGTACATCTCATTAGTGTTTCCAGCTCTGCTGCACCGATCAGAGTGGGGGAACAAAGGCAGGAGGGAGGGTGGAAACAAGAACAGGGTAAGACAGACACAGACAGTGGAGGTGTAAAGTACATTGTTTCCATTGTCTAATGATGCTCTGTAGAGTAAAACACCTACAAACGGCTTCTTACTTCCTGACTAGTGGAAAGTCGTGTATACTCTTGTACACACATAGAGGGATTGGACCATGTGGATTCAACAGTTAAGGAGGGTCTGATTGGCTGGATCACCTTATTCGATCTCACACTGTCACTACAATGGATGTATTGAGAGAACCCGTTGCAGGCGGGGCCCCGTTCATTCCTATGAAAGTTGCTCATTGGCGCATGATGCCAAAATGGCTCGACTTCCGAATGGAAAAGTACCTGTATCTTCCTCCAATCTTCAACATCCATTGGGCCCATCGAGCCGGCGCAGTAGCGTCCACTTGGTCGCATTGCTCGGTCACATTGCTCAGTCACATTGCTCGGTCACGGGGTCATAGCCTGTCATCACGGCTTGCTAACTTCGCCTCGGTCTGAGTCTCATTCATCTGAACGGAGGAAGGGAAATAACTCTGGATTCAGCTATAAGTGCATTTTACAACTTTTAGGACCTAATGATTTAAATAAGGACTACTCAAGTGTTCACACTGGGAAGTTGATTCACCTCCAAAAAAAATATCTGCTGAATTACAGATGTCTCTTTCCCAATTTAAGTCTATGGGAAAAATTCTTACTGGGCCGAATGGCATCACGTGACAGACACGAAAGTTGTAGTACCGCCGTTTGGCATCAACGACTGGCGCTCTTCCTGGGGGCTTGGTCACTACACTCATTCTTTCCTCTCACTTCTCCATTCATCTCCACCTCTGCATCATTGCCTTCCTTCCAGACCTGAGAGCAGAGCTGCAGCTGGATTGGTTGAAAGGCACCAGAGGCGCAGTGAAGAGGGTTTTGTTCCTGGATACCCAGCAGCCTCAACGCACAGGGCTCCTAAAGTTGGGACACAACCGCCCACGTGCATGTCTGACCTACACCATTTACCTGAGAGTGAGCAAATCACACATATACAAACACAAATTTATGAGCTTTTGCATAATGTTGTGTTTCTTACATCATCTGTCCAACTGCTAAGATACTATTAAAACCAAACAAAGTTGACTCACTGCACATTTCTCACCTCTTTCTGTTACTCTTCGCAGGAGGAGGAAGATTTCAGGGACAAATTGACCCCAATTTCACTGGCTCTGAACTACAGTTTAGCTCCACCCAATCATGGCCAAAACCTCCCACCTGTGCTCAACCATTACAGCAGCACCTTCCTTCAAGAGCGTGTGAGTATATAGACAGTAGAAGCATTATATTATACACATAAAGTATAATATTGTCTTCCTGATTTTCCATATTGTGATCTATTGCATTTTTGTCTGTCCTGGAAGAGGGATCCCTCCTGAGGTTTCTTCTTTTCCCCCACTTAAAGGGTTTCTTTTGGGGAGTTTTTCCTTACCCGAATCAAGGGTCTAAGGATAGAGGGTGTCATATGCTGAATAGATTGTAAAGCCCCTTGAGGCAAATGTGTGATTTGTGTATAGGGCTAAATAAATAACACTGACTTGACTTGACTAAACTAAGCCCAACTCTGAGCACATACTGCCAAATTTGAGACTCAAATCCAACCTGATGTTATATTTCAGTCACTCGTTCTTTGATTAAAATGCTTGCCTTGCCACAGTCATCTGCTCTACCCTTTAATATCAACTTTGCCTTTTCACAGGATAGATCTGATGATCATTGCTGGTAAACTCAGACCTTCTTTCCAAGCAAAACTTTACAAATCAAAAACTTAACTAGAAGAAAGTCTCCTGCACGGAAGTATAATAACTCAGTCAAGTTTTAAGAAATGATGAAAGAGCTTGCTGTACACCAAAAACTCAGCTCTGGATGAACAACTATTTATTTGTTAAACAAGCCAGCCTGATGAAGAATATGTGAAACATGTTGCATGCTCTTCAACTTGCAGAAAGTGTTACAATAAATATCAATAAGAGTAGAGAAACCATAGAGAGAGCGAAACAGAATGATTTTTATTCCAAAATTACATTTTCAAATAACCAAACTGAAGCCTGAAGTTGGATGCAACCCAAAACTTCTACTTCTGTCCAAGACCTGGATAGCACAACTCTAGTGTGCGTGTTATGAGTCTGTATGTATACAGCACCTGCATCCTGGTGTGTCCCACTTGCATTTATTTCTGTTTTTGGCTTCATGATGATGATGTCCAGTGTACCTCAACAATTTCCTCATGACGACCCCCCCTCTCTCTTTGCCCCTCTTCCTCTCAGGCCTACATTCTCCTGGACTGCGGTGACGACAATATTTGTATCCCCGACCTCCAGCTCTCTGCCAGCATGTAAGAGTGACTCGGCCACGCACCTCTGACCTCAACCTGTAAACACTCAACACTTCACACAGACACGTATGCACACACAGCTAAACCAAAGAAATGTCTATGTCTGTTATTCCTCACACAATGAGCAAAGTTTACACTGAAGTTGCACACATTATAATCCCATACCATTACCATGTGGTGTGTGTGTGTGTGTGTGAGGGTGTGAGAGGGTGTTTGCGTGCATGTGTGTATGTGAATTAGCCTACTCTCTCTAGTGTTTCCAGCTGTATGGTATCTCCATGGCAGCGTTATACAAACATCCTGTCAGCCTCTACTGACTGACACACACACACACACACATTATTTTGGGGGTCAGGGGTATTGCATTCCATTCAGCAGAGCAGATTGCACATGAACCAAGAAAACCCATTCCTAAAAATTATAAACCAAATTTTACAAAAAAAATACAGGACAGGAGATGGAGATTATTTCATGTAACTGCAGCAAAGTGCTTTATTTTCTGTGTCCTCTACATGACTGAAAAGATTTATTTTCTCTGTGCACTGTTCTCTCTTTTTTTAAAAAAATAAAACACACACACAGGGACCGCTCAGAGCTGGTGATCGGAGACGACAATCTGGTCATGTTGACCATCACTGCGGTGAACCGAGGAGAGGGAGCCTACGAGACAGAGCTCCACACACTGATACCTCCAGAGGCTGACTATATTGGAGTAGAGCGCAGGGTGGAGGTAAATAAACACACAGGAGGGCTGTAATCGACCAAAGAAATTCTAATACTCCATGTTTATCCGCAAAGAATCACACAAAAGCACCACTTTAAATCTTGTGTTTACCAGAGAAGCATGAAAAAAAGCATAAAAAAAGACTAAATGAATAAAGAAATCTTAGTCAACTAAGACCAAAACGTCCGATTAGTCGGCTAATCGACAAAGAGGGGACAGCCCCATCACACACATTTGTCTGAAATCGTTTTTTTTATGTTAAGGGCCAGTATGGTGGATACTCAAAATAGAAATTGAGGCTTTGCCAAGTGATCATATTAAGTGAGGAAGTTAGCTATTAGAGGCTGCAGTTTCAGTATGACATCACATCCTGTTGTGTCTTTGTGGTGTGTGTTTGTTTGGAGTGATTAAGGCGAGGCTATCAGAAGGCTATGCTTTACTGGCAATGGCCCAAAAGCCCCTATTATGATTTACAAGCTGCATTAGTGACCACGGAAATGGAGAGGGTGAACGGCTCTGCATGTGTGTGTGTTTGCACGTTTTTGTGCGCTAATGAGTGTGTAATGGGGCTGTTTGATTGATGAGGTTGTTACTGTCAGAGCATTCATCACTCTTCCTCTCCTGCCTCCCCCCTCCCATCACTCCTTCTCTTTCCTTCTCTCCCCCCGCTCCCTTCCCGCTTTGATGGTGTTACACGTCCCTCCATTGTTCTTTTCTTTCCCCTCTTGACTCCACAATGCTCCCTATTAGTCGCTTTCATTCACTTTTGCCTCATCATCTCACTCACTGTCTTTTTCTCTCTCCTCTTTTCTCTTCTCTAGTCATTGTCTCAGCTAAACTGCGAGTACAAGATGGTCAATGACTCCAGAATGGTGGTGTGTGATCTCGGGAACCCGATGGTGGCTGGGACAGAGGTGAGTTTTCGCACACGTAAGCACACACATGCTTTTTCATTAAAACATCGCTTTCCATGCCAAGAGGCTACGCATGTGTTACTCCTCAGGTTTAATTCACACTGATGGATGGTTTCCAATGATTACTGATCATCACCTTGACCCTCATTCCAACCCCCTTTGACTCCCTCGGATATGCTTCACACTCAATGTGTGTGCGTGTGTGCGTGCATAAGTGTGTGTGCAGTGTTTGATAATAATCCATTTAGCTCTTGGATGGATGACACATGCAGGAAGTCAAGGCTTTGTAAAATAAAGAGTGGTCCTTTCCTACATGAAATTCTACCACGCCGGTGCACTTATGCGTGCCACAATGCATGTCACATGTGCTTCAGTGTGTGGTCAAGTGTGTGTATTACTGTGAACGCAGGGTTTTTCTAGAGGTGTCAAGGCCGACACAGAGGTGCGTTCGAGCTCTGGAGGTGACACACGGCATACTGATAAATCAATTATGTGGTCATGTTTCACTGTTGGGGGAGGAGAGCACAACAAGACATGTGAAAGGGACAAGGCATGTGCGTGTGAGTGTGTGAGTGTTTGTGTGTGTGCTCCCCAGCCGTCCAGATGTTTCCCATATTTAAATCTCCCCTTGCCCCATTGGACGTCCAGGAATCCATGAGCTTATGCAGAACATACTTCCATGTACCCCATACAGACTGTAGTTATATTGTGCAACGAAATAGTTCTCTCCACTGGAGTTCATTTGTTGTGCCGCATGACACAGCTGTAGTGCCTCGCTGAGCAGGGTCAGTGTAGGAGGTACATGCCTGAAGGAAAGCTGGTTTTAGCTTCAGTATGTGTGCCTGCCTGCCTGCCTGCATCTCTTATGCTTTTCTTTTTCTTTTGTCTTCATTTCAGTTCAATGAGTTTTGGTGTCATTAAGCAGAATTCAGCAAATTTTGCCAAAGCTTTGGTAGCAATCAGTGAATGATAACATTTATGATTCCATTAATCATCCATCACTGGAGAGATCCCTGGAATATTGTTGTGGTGATATGTTTAAAGTTTTGATTCCAAGTAAAATAGAATTGAAAACTACAAAATGAGTTATTTATGTTTTAGCTTTATGAGGAGCGCAGTTATACGCACATCAACATGTGGGTGCAAGGCTACTGGAAACCAGCATTGATAAAAAAAGTAATGCCTGCACACTAGGGCTGGGTGGTTTGGAAAAAATCCAATATGACAATATTTTTGACCAAATACCTTGATATCAATATTGCGACAATATTGTAGGGTTGACTATGGGATTGGTGCTTTCACAAAATAAATATTTACGTAATGGGATTTTTGATAAATAATCATCAGCAATGTGGATATAATGACTAAAAAGCAAATCATAGAACAGCTAGAACAGTCTGGTAAGTTCAGAAAATTACATAACTTACTGTAAAGTCTTTAAAACCAGGAAAACACAACACCATATTACGACATTTTGATATCCAAAATCTAAGATGATACCAGTCTCATATCACGATATTGATATGATATCGATACATTGCCTAACCCTACTGCCCACTGACTCCAAACTACACATGTATTTATATAATGGACACATTTCAAAGTCTGGTGGTGCACTGGTTAGCACTGACGCCTCACAGCAAGAGGGTCGTAGGTTCGAATCCGACTTGGGGCCCTTCTGTGTGGAGGTTGCATGTTCTCCCTGTGTTAGCGTGGGTTTTCTCCGGGGACTCCGGCTTCCTCCAAAGACATGCAGGTTAGGTTAATTGTTGACTCTAAATTGCCCGTAGGTGTGAATTTGAGTGTGAATGGTTGTCTATCTCTATGTGTCAGCCCTGCGATAGGCTGGCGACCTGTCCTGGGTGTACCCCGCATTCGCCCAATGTCAGCTGGGTTCGGCTCCAGCCCCTCCGCGACCCATAGCGGGATAAGCGGTTGCAGATGATGATGGACATTTCAAAGTCAAAATGACAAATTTCATTAAGTTTAAACAGATTTAGATAAAGTGGTTTGGAGTCAGTTGTGCAGGAATTATGTTTTAGAGATGTATGAGAGTGTAACATGGTAGTTATAGATGTCGATATTTGAAAAATATTCTTTTTAACATTGTGACATTAATTTCAGCCATATGCTTCAGCCCTACTTTTAAGTGTCCTCCATCTGAAATGTTTTGAGTATCAATTGACCCTGAAGGCTTTAAGCTTGTAAGTGGCTGTAGTTTCATTCCTCTTAAAGCGACGGTGGTTGAATTCATATTTGTTTCAATGGTTACAACTTTGTATGGCTGACAACAGTATTATATGTTATAAGACAGTATTATAAAGGCTTTAGAAACTTCTCAAACTTCTGCAAACTTCTCTCAGCGTTGTGGTTGAATACATTGCTTGTGGCAAAGCTTTGTAGCTTCAAGGAGGGCAATAACCCAACACAGAAGCAGTGCATGTAGCCATATTGTGGCAAAATCGTAATTATTTGGAATACAAATACATCGGCGAATATGACAACATTGCAAGAGTGCTTTGAGAAAGTTTCTGTGGATGTTTTGATGATTTTTATCCACCGTGAAAATGTACAATCCATTGTAACCAAAATAAATTCAAGCGGACCGCAGCTGCTGGTCTCTCTAAAGGACCAAACTACAACATTTAACAGACACTTTTCAAATATGGTGTGTGATGCTGAAAAGACAAATTTGACCTCATCAGACTGTTGTTGGGCTGTTCTCCTCTTGGAGTAGCTGATAGTGACGTCTTCTCTCTGAAAGACTCATTTGGTGTCTGTCTCTTTAGATCTTTCCTGCCTGACTTTGTACTCCCAAACCCCCCCGCAGGCCTGCCTCGTGAAGTGTTCTGCATGCTGTCATTTCCCGCTCTGGACCATGTGTTTGATCTGTCGTTCAATAGAGCTCACACACAAATGTGCACATGCGCCTCCAACACTGTCACATGGCAACAAGCACGTACACACACACACACACACACACACATACTGTCGTCGTACAGTTGATGATGAACTAAATCCTCCACGTGTTTTGAGTTAGCCTAGAGGACAGGGGATTTAAACTGGGGAGAGACAAGAAACTTAAATTTAGCTTTTAAGTGTGTGTGTAGTCTGGGTTTTCTCCGATATTGGAATTCTTCTGTCGTCAACACACACACACACACACACGCAAACACACACGCTCCTCTGCCTATGTAGGAACAGAGGGGGATGTAGTTAACAGGGATTTTACTGTCTATTACTGGTCACTTTAAACATGATGTGGCCTTTGATATACAGATGCATCTTGTTTCTGTCTTTCTTTCCTCTCTATCATTTCTCTTTAACCATCCTCCTCTTTCTCCTCTCACATGTTTTTTTTATACGTTCTCTCTCGCCCAGCTGTCTGTTGGTTTGAGGTTTTCTGTCCAAAGGCTGGATGATGCTGGACCGAAGATCAGCTTTGAGCTACAGATCCACAGGTGACACGCCCACCAACTCTCACGCATACCCCCCCGTACACACACACACACACACAAAGAGCTGTTTGTCTTTCTTCTGAGCCATGTAAATAAGTCCTGTGTCTGTCTTGATCCTGTGGTTTGATGAAACTAACCACAGAGACAGAAGAAGAGGAACCCCAGAGAGGAGACAGGCTCTACACAACATGTCCACTGTTTGCTTCATTGAATTGATTTCCGATACATCACTAGACACAGACGGTCGAATGTTGGCCAAGCCCGCTTCCAGGGAAATTCATCTTGGAGTCATCTGAATATAAAAATACAGCTTTATTATGAGCTTTTGCTTTCACTCATTTTGTATCACAGCCTCCTGTGAAATGTTTGCAAGCAGATACACATTGTTTTTTATTTTATGCCTCAGATTTTATTTAAATTCCCTGTGCATCTTTCCACAGCTCCAACAAAGACAACTCCGACAGCAACCCAGTCACTTTGAATCTGTCCATCGTTGCCAAAGCTCAGCTCGATCTACGTGGGTGAGTCAAGCATCTTTGCATGTGAAAGTGTGGCGTCTCCTCCGAGACACAGTGACAACCTTCTTTGTTGCCGTGTTTGTTTCACAGAGACGCACTTGATCTGGTTTCAGTCTAAACTTTTTGGTGTTTGCAGGGTATTACTGCCCCTTTTATAATGTTTAAATTTGCGGAGCATGTTTATATACAGATGGAAAACAGCATGAAAACACATTTCTAGAAATAAATTTGAACTAATCATGTGCACATGGGATACTTGTGAGCCTCTGACATGTTCATGGATGCCCAGATGCCGACTGATACACACACAGACACACACTCACTTCAAAGCTTGGAGTCGTGCATTGCTTTGTTTGGGTGTGGTCATCTGTGCATACAAACAGAGGAGGACCTGGGATGAGAGATACAAGGAGGACATATGAGTTCTTGTGTTTATGTTGTGAAAGTGTCCTGCCTCAGCTGTGTCCATCTAGTATGGACTTTTTGCTTAACTCGCTAAATTGCTGCCCACTTAGCTTACAAACATTACGTCACCAGTTGGAGGTGTAAACAGTTTGGCCCACTTAGGTCAGACTGCCTTGAAACCCTCAGAGTGGTGTCATCAAATGGGGCAGAATCAGCTTTGCAGCAGTTACATTTCCAATAAACAGTTTATTAGGTACACCTGTACAATCTAATGCAATCCACATTTGTGTTGACAGCATGTGTTAATTCAATTATATGTTTTAGCATTGAGGTCATAGTTACCGATGGTGTTGTACTGGTGTTGTACTGTATTGGAAAATTAGAAACACTATAACTCAATGAAATGTAGTCCAGTACAACACCACCTTCAATAATAAACTTATAATTTACACATTTCCAACAATGTCAACAAAAACTGTCAGTGTGTCAGTGTATTGACTTGACTATGACTTACCCCAAACTGCATGTGATTATCATAAAGTGGGCATGTCTGTAAAGGGGAGACTCGTGGGTACCCATAGAACCCATTTTCATTCACATATCTGGAGGTCAGAGGTCAAGGGACCCCTTTGAAAATGGCAGTTTTTCCTCGACAAAATTTCACACAACTTTGGAGTGTTATTTGACCTTCTTTGCGACAAGCTAGTATGACATGGTTGAAGTGAGTTTTGATTTGTGATTTAAATGTGGACAGGATGATGAAATTCATATGGTCAGTGAGTATTATATTTAGCCGACCAGTGTGTATATATGCATCAGAGTCACCGATCTGTTTCTCTTCTCTTCAGGGTGTCTCATCCCTCTCAGGTGGTGCTGCCATTCCCACGCTGGGAACCCAAAGAGAAGCCTGTCAAAGAGGACGAAGTGGGACCACAAGTAACACACATCTATGAGGTAAATGCACGCCCTATATCCAACAAGCACAGCCGTACAGCTAATTCTCATGTGAAGAGGAAGGTAGTTCTCAGAGATGATGAGATGAAGAAGTAGAAGGCTGGGTTGTTTTGTTTTCGTTGTTTCTGGTCACAAAGCAGGTCTCAGTCGTGAACTGCTAAGATGAAAAGAGCAAGAAAAATAGGTGTGGGAAGTTGTAAATTAGGCTACAGCAAGAGGGGAGCTCTGTAAGGTGAAGTAAACAGCAACACACACACACAGTAAACCAGTAGCTCTATAAAGAATTGGGCTCTGGATGATCAAAGGTCTCCAGCTCAGGAATAATTACTGCTGTGAAGGCGGGAAAAGGAGAGAAGTGGGGGGGGAACAGAGAAGGAGGGAGCAAAGCGAGGAGGAAGGAAGGCAAAGAGGTTTGTTCCTAAGACTGGACAGAGCGTAATGAGTAATAATGGCTGAGAGGAAAAACAAGGTCAAAGAGAGGTACAGACAAATAGATCGAAGGAGGGAGGATGGCAGACAGACTGGCGACAGTTTACAATAGGAGAATGTGCATGTGTGCGCCGTACATGTGATTTCTTTTTGTTTTAAAGGGACTGCTGCTTCATTGAATGGGAGTGCAGCCGCGTCTGGCCTGTCCTGCAGCTGATAATGATTTTCATTTGCGGTGCTTTTCCCAGTTGGCAGCTGCTTCTACTTAGAGAGGACAGAGTTTTTTTTTGCTCTTGCAGAATTCCTGCCCCGCAGCACCAGGATCATGTCCTGTTTGGATGACTTGCTTCAGTGTTAATGACCATATGTGTGTGTGTGTGTATAGAGAGAGAGAGAGAGAATACAGGTCGAGGTAAAACATGAGGATTTATTGAATTGATGGTTCATTTAAGCTCATAATTCATTTATCCACATTTTTTTATGTGGAATGATGAGCCAGGTGATGCTGAAGGTTTTACTCGTCTTGTATTTCAAATTTCAATCCCCAGCGACCGAAGGCTGCATGAGTATTATCTTCACTAAAACACAGGTGGCCTGTGTCATCATCGCACAGTTATGATAACCTAATTATAGCCTCAGTCGCTTGAGACCTACTAATAAGACAGAAGGGAGCACAATACTGACAACCTTCTGTTTTCTTTTCTGTTTCCCTCTGTCTGTCTCCAGCTCCATAACTCTGGTCCCAGCAGTATTCAGGACGCTGAGCTCCAGGTTGGCTGGCCTTCTCGTTTCCGTGACGAGAACCTGCTTTATGCCATGGAGATTCAAACTGATGGACCAATTAGCTGCCAGACGAACACCAGCCTCAACCCACTGGGCCTTCAGGTAACACGACCATATATGAACATATACACACTTATGCATGCAGACACATATTCAAAAACTCATTTCAATACCCAAATATATAATTATGGACATTTTGCCAGCAGTGGAAATAAATATGCTCCTTAGTATTTCTAGCCACTTTCTTGCATTCTATCAAACCACCACACTTCTATTTATTATATTGCTAGCAGCTTATTCATCCATCCATTTCTCCGTCATTTATACCTCCGTATTTAAAACATAATTGGACCCGATGTTCTTTGCCAGTTGGCTCAAAACGATGGCGGATGGATTATTATGCTTATTAGCAGAAATTAGAGCTGGAATAGTTTCCAAAATCCATGATATCATCTGTAGAGTAATTCAAAAAGAAAACATGCAATGATTTCAAAAAGTGCATAATTATGTCAGACAGTGAAATGTTACGAACTGTAATCATAAATGGAAACAAAATGAGATGGATAAACAGCCTGTGGTTAAAGGTCACATTTTTCTTTTCCAATTTTTTTTCCTGATTTGGTCCTTTCCAATTTCCCAACATCTCCCAGTGTCACTGATTGATACACACTGACATAGTGACATAATAGTTTCTACATGCTATGCTTTGACTTTTTCTGACTTTTTTTTTTTTTGACATAATATACTATGAATTTTTTATCGACATAATATACTATGACTATTTTTCGACATATTATACTATGACTTTTCTTTTAATTTTTTCGACATACTATACTTTGACTTTTTTTCTTTTTTTTCGACTTACTATAATATGACTTTTTTTTCGACATAATATACTATGGCTTTTTTTTTTTTTTTACATACTATGCTATGACTTTTTTATTTTGTCGACATACTATACTATGACTTTTTCAACATACTATACTTCAACTGTTTTATGACTTTTTTCGACATAGAATACTATGACTTTTTGTTTTACTTTTGACATTGTTATCTGTCAACTGTGACTCCGCTCATTCAGTCTAATTTGCTGCCTGCTGTCAATCTTCTGTTGCTGTCAGTTTGACTCTATGAGCTGCAGTCAAGAGGTAAAATCTCTTCAACCTTTTGATTGGATCGCTAAATGTCGCTCGTTTTCACAGCTAGTGATTTTGTATTATTTTATTACCTTTCTTACAACATTTTTAAAATCTTACTTTACAAGCATTCTCTTTCCTCAGGTCCACCACATGAGCTGCATTAGAGTCCATGTGCAAAACATACCACACTAAAAATCAGTTTGTGGTAACTAATAACTGTCCTCAAAAGGCCCAAACACATGCTGTAGAAGCTTTGCTTAAAGATAAAATAGAGGATTGTGAGCAATTTAGCACTCATTTTCCTTCGTTTTCTGTTTCATCATCTCCCGTTTGCAAAAAAAAAATCGCATTTCAGATTCCTCATTTCCAGTTGAGCTGCTGAAATACAAAAAGTAAAATATTCAAAATGTTAACCACTCTCTCTCTCTTTTCTCTCTCAGATTTCCTCTCTCCAGGACACACCTGAATTATTGGGTTTCTTGAGGAACACCAGCGCTCCTCACCGCCACAAACGAGCCGTCACTGCCGCTGAGAGTTATAGCGGGAAAACCTTGGTGAGCCTCACATACATGTACATTCTCTTCAGAAACTAAACCAAATGTTCATTAGTAATTCAGGGGTATGTAATGTCTCTCCGCTTCCTCTTTTCTCTGTTTTCTTCTCCACAGAACTGCACCAATATCTCCTGTTTGAAGATCTTGTGTATCGTCGGCCGGTTGGATCGCGGGCAGAGTGCGGTGGTCAAGATCCGCTCGAGACTCTGGGCGCACACTTTCCTGCAGGTCAGTTCTTGAGCTTTTGATCATATCACATGATCTTCATCAGCACATGGAGTTTGCCCAGTTGTCATCGAATTGTAGATGTTTAAATTTCCATTTTATTGAGTACTTTAGTGACTTTTCTTCTATGTTTGCTTAAAAGCTAAGGTTCAAAATTCAAATTAAACTTCATTAAATGTCTTACAACCCAACATAATAATTAAAATATGTGATGATGATGTGAAGTGAAATTATACCTTTTAAATAATAATGTTTTATTTGTCCTACAGCGGCGTAACGACCCCTACATCCTCAACTCTACTGTGTCCTTCATAGTCACAGCCATGCCTTACCGCAACCAACCCTCCACCCTGCCTCAGCACACCACATCGGTAAGATGCAGGCAGTAACACAAGTGTGTGAGTTTGACAAAAAGGACATGTATCAACACTTACAAACACCCAACTGTGTCTGTCTGTGTCCTGCAGATGGGGACCATGGTGTTATGGGGAACTCCTGATGTGTCTTTTGCTGTTCCACTCTGGGTCATCATCCTGGCCATACTGCTGGGGCTGCTGGTGCTGGCCATGCTAACATTAGCCATGTGGAAGGTACATACACACAACATCCAGCATTCCTTGTGGTAGATTGATTATCCAATATTAGACTAATGGGTTAATTTGATTTCCTCAGTGTGGTTTCTTTGACCGGGCGCGGCCACCAGCGGACGACAATGTCTCTGACCAGGAGCAGCTGACGTCTGATCAAACAGGGGACGCCTAAGACGATATATGACCCAATTGGAGGACTGTGGTTTGGGAGGGATGTGCACCTTCTGAGTAACTTAAATCAGATCTGAGATCTGCATTTGTCGGACCCTACATTCCATAGCTGGAGGTCATCTGCCTCTATGGTAATGAAAATGACAGACTGAAGACTTCAGCGCCACACAGACTGGGACCAAAGAACGAGGTTCAAACCAGCCGGAGTGGGACCAAAACACACTCAGCAGGCTCAATCACACACATATGTCCATTGTTTATCCATTGTGATGAAGCACCAGGACTGAAGACAGAATGGACTTTGTTGTGAAGACAATGCTTTAAATGTTTCTGAACATTTCTATGTGTCTGTGTAAGTGGGGCACAAAGAGACTTGAGATCTATGCACAAGTGCTTTTGTGAGTGAGTCAGTGAGTAAGTGAGTGAGTGAGTGTGTTTGTGTGTGTGTGTGTGTGTGTGTGAGCGTGCATGTGTGTGCGTGTGGGTGTGTGTGTGTGTGTGTGTGTGTGCAAGTACTGTACATATGTGTGTGTCTATTAGGTGCATCTTTCATTTAGTTATTTTCTTCACCTGATTTAATTTATCCTACTTTTCTCCTGTACACAGATTTATCACACACACACACATACATACAGATGCAGCCACATGCAGAAACACAAAGGCACAAAGTTGATGTCTATATTTATGAATGTATGTGCAATATTTGGGCGTTGCTGATACTGAAGCTTGTTTACACTGGCATTATTTTATTAGAGCTTAATGTTTCCATTGTTTATATATATTAATTGGTATATTAGATATTAGTGTTGCTGAACGACAAGAGCAATTTTTGGACTGGTTTACAGTAAAGCCCCACCACATAAGTTCTGAAAAGTGAGTAGACAAATAACTAACTTATTATTGTCTTGATAGAATGACTTTTGAATTTCTAACTTCAAGAACGAGACCATAAGGTTTGTGTATGTCAGTTATTTTGGATTTGTTTCTAACGTGAGTGACAGACTTCAAAAACTAGCTGTAAAGATAAACAGTCTATATCAAAAACACATTGTAGACAGTCTGAGACTGTTACTGCACATACCGTATGGCATTTAACAGTCTGTTTAATGTTGTCATTTGCTTATTTGATATCGATGTATCGTGCACAGGCAGGCAGAACAAAGCGGTCAGGGCACCAACAGCACCCTGAATTTAAAGTCAACATTTAATGTGTCATGTTTGAGTCGTTATTGGTTTTTGTATCAAGTGTGAGGTTTTATCAGAATAAAGTGTTGTTTGATTATTCGTTTTCATCCTATGCTGTATATTAGATTACTGAACTGTGCATTGTCCTCCTGTCCAACATGAACAACAGAAACTATCTTTAGCTTCAATGCTGATGACTCCACCTCGGAGGAAGGACTCTTGCTCCCCCAGGTGGTACTGTGTAGAAATAAACATGCATTACTGTTTTCTGGAGGAGCAGCACAATAAAAAGGGAAGGAGTTGTATGAGGCAGGACAGGGACCTCTGGTGGCGATGACTGGAGTTGAACTCTGTAGTGATCCATGTGATGTCAGTATACATTTAAGACAGCAGCAAGAAAACAAGTCTGTTTAACTACTTCACTATTACTTCCTGCTACAAGATGGTCTGGTTAACCAAGAATTACGCTTGTGGTAACTTATAGTCTGTAATTCTAAGTATAGTACAGTAAAAAAGTATAGTAAATAAGTCATGAAAAAGCCATAGTACAGTATATCATAAAAAGTAATTCAAAAAAACATGGTAAAGTACGTCATAAAAAGGAAAAAAAGTCATAGGTAGATAGTCATATTATGACTAAACAGTCATTAAAAAAAACATGGTATATAGTATGTCGAAAAAAAAGTCATAGTATAATATGTCGAAAAAAAGTCATAGTATAGTATGTTGAAAATATAAAAGAAGTCTTAATATAGTATGTTGGGGGGGGAAATCCTAGTGTAGTATGTCGAAATTTTTTTAAAAAGTCATAGTATAGTATGTCGAAAAAATAAATAAGCCATAGTATACTGTGTCAAAAAAAAGTCATAGTATAGTATGTCGAAAATTCAAAAGTCATAGTATGGTATGTCAAAAAAAAATATAAAACGTAATAGTATAGTATATCAAAAAAAGTCGTAGTATACTATGTCAAATAAATAAAAAAGGTCATAGTATAGTGTGTTGAAAAAAAGTCATAGTATAGTATGTCGAAAAAAAAGTCAGATTAGTATTTTTTTATTTTGACATACTATACCATGACTTTTTTTTACATACTATTCTATGATTTTTTTATCACATTTTTCAACATACTATACCATGACTTTTCTTCCACTATTTTCGAAATTGATCGAACCCACAACCTTCAGTATTCCAACCAGATATATACCACACTGAGCTATCTGACCAAATACACTGAAGTAGTGTTGCTTTTTGTATTTCACTTGTTCATTTGAGGTTAGACCTGAAAACTGACTGCCCTACATAAGGATTGAACTGATAACCTCCAGTATTCCAACCAGATATCTACCACTATGAGCTATTATACATGATACATTTGATTAATGTTTCTTGGTGTATTTGACTTCTCCATTCGGCTGACAAAAGTCATAGTATAGTATGTCAAAAAAAAGTTATAGAAAGTCATAGTATTGTATGTCGAACATACTATACTATGACTTTTTATCACATTTTTCGACGTTCTATACTATGATTTTTTTACCACTATTTTCGAAGTTAAATTCAACATTTAAAAAGTCATAGTATAGTATGTCGAAAAAAATTTATAAAATAGTATGTCGAAAAATGTCATAGAATAATATGTCAAAAAAAGAAACAGTATAGTATGTAAAAAAGTTATAGTATAGTATATCGAAAAAAAAAAAGTCATAGTATAGTGTGTCGAAAAAAGTGATAAAAAAAGTCAAAGTACAGTATGTCAAAAAAAGTCATAGTATAGTGTGTCAAAAAAAGTGATAAATAAGTCATAGCATAGTTTGTCAAAAAAAGTGATAAAAAAGTCATAGTATAGTATGTCAAAAAAAGTCAGTATAGTATGTCAAAAATAGTGTTAAAAAAGTCATAGTATAGTATGTCAAAAATAGTGTTAAAAAAGTCATAGTATAGTATGTCAAAAAAAGTGATAAAAAAGTCATAGTATAGTATGTCAAAAATAGTGTTAATAAAGTCATAATATAGTGTGTCGAAAAAAGTCATAGTATAGTATGTTAAAAAAAAAGTGATAAAAAATTCATAGTATAGTATATCGAAAGAAGTCATAGTATAGTATGTAAAAAGAGTCGGAAAAAAGTCATAGTATAGTATGTCGAAAAAATAAATAGTATAGTATGTTGAAAAAAGTTATAGTATAGTATGTTGAAAATAGTGGTAAAAAAGTTATAGTATAGTATATCGAAAAAAAAAAGTCCTAGTATAGTGTGTCGAAAAAAAGTGATAAAAAAAATCATAGTAGAGTATGTCAAAAATATTCATAGAATATTATGTCGAAAAAAGTCATAGAATAATATGTCGAAAATAGTGTTAAAAAAGAAATAGTATAGTATGTCGAAAATAGTGGTAAAAAAACGTCAGCGGATAGTATGTTGAAAAAAGTCATAGTATAGTGTGTCGAAAAAAGTCATGGTATAGTATGTTAAAAAAAGTGATAATATAGTGTGTTGAAAAAAGGGATTAATAAGTCATAGTATAGTATGTAAAAAAAAGATAAAAAACGTCAGAATATAGTATGTTGAAAAAGGTTATAGTATAGTATGTCAAAAAAAAGGATAAAAAAAGTTATAGTATAGTATGTCGAAAAAACTAGTAAAAAGTCATAGTATAGTATGTCGAAAAAAAAATCATAGTATAGTGTGTCGAAAAAAGTGATAAAAAAGTGATAGTATAGTATGTCGAAAATATTCATAGAATATTATGTCGAAAAAAATCATAGTATAGTATGTTGATAAAAGTGGTAAAAAGGTCACTGTATAGTACGTCGAAAAAAGTGACAAAAAAGTCATAGAGTAGTATGATGAAAAAAGTCATAGTATAGTATGTCAGAAAAAGTCATAGTATAGGATGTCAAAAAAAGTGATAAAAAAGTCATGGTATAATATATTGAAAAAAAGTCATATTATAGTATGTCAAAAAAAGTCAGAAAAAAGTCATGGTATAGTATTTATATCAAATTTATGAAATAGTATGTCGAAAAAAGTAATAGAATAGTATGTCGAAAAAATAAAAAAGTCATGGTATAGTATATTGAAATGTTTTTTTTAAAAGTCATAGTATAATATCTTGAAAAAAAAAGTCATAGTATAGTATGTCGAAAAAATACAAAAGTCATAATATATTATGTTGAAAAAACAAAAAAAAATTACAGTAATGTATGTCGGAAAAAGTCATAGTATAGTGTGTCAAAAAAATACAAGTCATAATATCTTGTGTTGAAAAACTAAAAAAAAGTCATATGTTGAAAAAAGTCATAAAAAAGTCTTAGTATGTCAAAAATAGTCACACTATATTATGTCGAAAAGTTTTTTATGACATACTATACTATGACTTTTTATGGGGAACTATACTAAGACTTTTTATGACATATTGTACTATGACTTTTTATGACATACTGTATCATGACTTTTTTATGACATACTCTACTAGCACTTTTTATGACATACTGTTCTATGACTTTTTATGACATAGTTTACTACGACTTTTTATGGTATACTTTACTATGACTTGGGTTGTCGCGATATATGGGTATTGAAGATAACCGTGATATTTTTTAAAAACTGAAATATTGATATCATGATAATAATTCACACGATAATATTGTGTAAATAATCCAACGCCTCTTAAATGGTTACAGATTCTCTGTCCAACTCCTTACACTTGTTTTTGAGTGTCATTCATTCATCAAAAAAGAGATAAAGCGCACAATAAACAAAGATACAGAAAAACGTAAAGTATAGTATGCCAAAAAGTCATAGTATAGTATGTAAAGATAGTCATAAAAAGCCATAGTATAACTTGCCAAAAAAGAGACAAAGTGCACAATACCAATAAGGTACAATATTTTCGATGTTTGATTTTGAAGTAATCCAAAAGTATTACATTTTATAATTCAATGGATTATGTTAAAATTGTCATGTCATTTGTATTTAGTAACTGACTACATTACTACAGGCATATCTCAAGTGGAAACATTAATCAGTCGAACAACTGACAAACCACATATTCACATACAAAGTGCTGCCAAAAAACGCTTTCTCTGTCTTTTTCTTTAGACTCTTTTATTTCTTTGAATATATTTGATCAAATGTAAAATCAAACATTTGAAGTACAGATTTAACAGTTTCTGACTAGCAACCTCAACACCATCAAAATAAGGGAACATTATTGATATTTACTACATACTGTACGTAGGACATACTGTATCTTAGCTGAGATTTATCCAACAAACAGACCCGAATTACAAAAATCCTATTTTTTTAAAAGTCTTTTACTCCCATAAATTCCTGTTGTTGTTGTCTTTTTGAGCTGGTGCGAAAGAAAACATCTTAGGTGAAGCGATATCCTGTATTTCTTTCAAATAAAATGATGTCTTTTTGAAATTAAACTTAACTTCAAAGGTCTGTACATGGGGATCAGTGTTTATCCTCTTCACTGACAACAAGGTCATACCAACATTATAATGGAAGACTTTGGCTATTTACAAATCACTGAGATGCTGTACTGTTAGCGTACAGTTTCTCTCAGACATGCTGTACATTACTTCTGTGTATTAGTTAGACTAAAACACCCTCCACCCCATATAACAAAGTGCAATTCCATATATCACCACAAGGCAGTGCTTTTACACCATATTCAAAGTTATTTAGAAAGGCTCCGACTATACCACTATACCATGTGAAATTTTAAGGGGCCCAGCTGCAGCATATTTGTGAGCAAACAACTTGGTCGGTGTGTTTTGGGCCTTTAAAGGAACATTTCAACATTTTGGGGAAATGCGCTTATTGTTTTTTTTTTGCTGAAAGGTAGATGAGAAGATTGATACCATGTGGTATCAATATTCAAACGTAACTCTCAGCAAGAATACGACTTCATTTACCCAAAATGTGAAATTAGTCCTTTTAGCATCAATCGTACATTTCACAGATTTGTCTGTGTCATGTCATTTCAGGTCTGTATTTGAAAGATAATTTCTTTAAAAAAAAAAAAAGAAAAAGAAAATACAAACACAGGCCAGGCTCACAAGAGAGGAAATGGCTACAAAGACAAACTGATGAAAAACAGTACCTCTACCTTGTAACAGTGAAGAATATAAGACCACGTCATTTTTGGAGAACAGTCACTGGGCAGTGTTAAAGCCTGAGCAGTCAAACACAAACAGAAGAGAACAGTCTGGTTACTGGGTTTACAATAAACACCTTTTTCGGGAGTTATAAAAAGGTTAATGGCTATTATGATAAAATTGCAGTTCATATATTCACACATATATACTGCATGTTAACGGTGTGCAAGTCAAATTCAATTCCGAGGAGGCCAAATGTATGTAAATGTTCCCAAAGGAGTGTAGCACATTCATGAACGTTAGATCAATACCTGAACTAACAGAAATGATAGCAGGACCACTTGATATTGGTGAGTTAATGGAATGATTGAAGAAGGAGGCGCTGTGGCACATACAGTACATAGGCTACATAAGGGTTAAAATATCTATACACACACACACGCTGTACACTCTCTAGGATACAATTTACTGTACACGATCGACTCTCTCTTTCTTTCTCTGTATAGTAGCTCTATCAGTCATCAAAAATAAAGTTGAGATAGTTTGCCCGATGTGTGTGTTTACATTCCCTGCCCTGGTATATAATGTTTTCTCTCCATGATAAACCTGTAGGACAGATGAAAAACAGTCAGTTGATTATTTTCATTATATCTAACTAGCTGAGGAACAGGGACACCAACCACCACCACTACACTCCCGCTGGATGCTTCATCAAAGTGCTGCTGCTCAGAACACACACACATACACATTGACTGCGGACATGCACATACTGTCTCAGGCCTCCACACACACACACACACACACATACAGATACACACTGTTCCTGAGTATGAACTGTAGGATATTTAATTTGGCTCTACTCTAAGAAAGAAATGACACTGATCAAAACAGCCGTACTCGGATATAACAGGTATGGACTTAAGAAAGGCATACCATCATTAAGGAAAATAGGTTTAATAATAAAACCCTAGAAAACATGTGCTGCTGTGAATTAGGTATATACAGTATATATCTCTAAGGCCATAGTTTCTGTAAAGAAAGCAATATAGAAAGGTCAATCAAATGGGAAGGTACCATTTTTATATCAATACGTAAATATCATGCAATCTTTTTTTTTATTATTTTATTGTGTGTTTGCATTAAAGTTGCTTTCATCGATATTTTTATATTAACAATGGGTCAGATGGTTACGCGTAATGTGAAAGGGAGACAATTATTTCCAGACTCTGCAGTTCATCTCTGCTCTATAAACCTATTTAGCCTCCTTCAGCTCATTGTTTTGTTAATATTAACCTCCTGCCCAAGTGTCAAAATATGAGGAGTAGGGATGAGATCACGTTGCTGGGTTTTATGGCCTGCAACCTTCTCTAACTGCTCTCATCAGGGTCGATTCCAGGCGAAGCAGGTAGTTCTTTCCAGTGAATAAGCTCTGATAAACCTATTCTAAACCTATTCCAACCATCAAACAGACAAAGTTAGCAACTAGCTGGTGTTCATAATGGAGAATTTAGCAACTTAAGGGCCAGGGACCAAAACAGGGCAACGAGTAGGGTGAACTGGACATTACATTCATCAGTCCGCCTAACACATGACTCCAAATGATTGATGATCTGTGTTGCTGGATGTGTAATTACGCAATTGTTTTTTTTAAGTTTGTCAAATCTAGAAGGCAATACGTCAGGGTTGTGTTTAGTTTGCTGTGCTGCCCCCCAAGTGGCAAAACAATTAGTGCAGTTAGCCAAGTTAGTCAACTATGGTTTATATTGCAGTATGAGTCCATACATAAATCAGCTAAAAACTCATCCGTAGATAGTAGATAGAAATCTCTTGTTTGAAATGCTGTACATAGCAGGGTTAAAGATGGGCATTAACTAGTGACATATGCTGTCTTTGAAAGGAATTGGAAATTTGACAGAGGAACTTCATCAGAGAAATGCACCCCTGTGCAGCTATTGTCACCCACACATTGTAAAAACAATGGTATCAAATTCTATATTGACTGGGAACTAATTCAGTTATTACATTCAGGCCTTTTCAGTCTTGATATTTGCAGGTTGTATTGACGACTGAGCTCACAGCTACAGTCACACGAACACACCTTAATTCTGTGCTGTCTGATAGTCACAGAGAAAAACACACACACACACACACACACACACAGGCACATACACATGAGACAAGTGGCACAAGGCCACCTGTGGCAGCGCACACATCTGCAATGGTATGAAAATGAAAGAAAAATTGTAATAAAGTAAAACTCAAAACCTCATCAGATACACAAGGCAGCAGAGACCAGAGCCACGGTGATTGAGCATCGTCATTGGACTACCAAAAAAATCTCTCTTTGACTTCAACTCCTCATAAACGTCACTGTAAACCCAAATAAATAGTGAAACCAACAGGATGAAAGTCAAAATATGGTTACCCACTTTGTACACGCTGACATCGGGGTCTGTGCTTGTTCGTGTGATAAAGAGGAATGGTTCGACTGGTCTGCATCCAACAGGTTTAAGCCACGTGACAAAAGGAGATCCAGCTTATGATATGTGACACGCAAGTCAAATGTCTCTCAGGTGACTGACTGCCATTCATACTCAACATTCACGCTGCATTCATTTTTGCTTTCAGCATTGATTGCACTGATCTCGTGTGTGATACCACTTATAAAGGTGCTCTACTGTACTTCATCGTAGATGTCAGACTTGTGTGGAAGAAAAGAAAAACATGAAAATACTGTGTAAACTCAGCCTATAATACAGTAGTCTGGATAGAGAGGAAAGAGGGGGGATAAAACACAAAGCAAACCACAGGTAATCAAAACTCCTTAAAGTTCTCTCAACAGTCTATTCTTCTGTTCAAGCGCCTTTCACTCCCGGTACTGGAGTGGCCCTCTATGCTGATTTTAACCTCCTGAGGGATGAAGGAGGGTTTGGGCAGAGTCAGAGGAGGCTCCTCCTCAGCTCTCCCGGTCTGGTCTCGCTCTGGAGCTGACCAGCGTCTCTTGCGGACTGTGGGTCTCTCTGGATCACCACATTGTATTTTGGTAAGAGCAGGCATGTCTGTTTTCACTGATTCCTGTCTCACTTCTCCGGTCAGCATTGGTCCAGCTCCGTAGATCCCCTCCCCTGGTCCCGGTCCAGTAACCTGCTCCCTCTCCAGCCTGTCTGCACCGGAAGCCTTCATGAGAAGGCCACTGTTTCTGCCTGCAGCGTTTGGACTCGTACTGTTTCTTACAATGGCGTCCACATTGTGACAGGAGTCAGAGAGGTGACCAGTCTTCAGCTTGGTCCCCGGAGCATGGCTGTCTGTTACTGAAGTGGTCCTCAGGCCGCGGAGGGTCAGCGACACGCATACGTCCCCCACACACAGCTTAGCACAGGACAGCTCAAACAGCTGGGTGGTCCTGTCCGGGCAGCAGGACGACCATCCCTGGCCAAATACAAAGAAGGGATACTCCAGCAGCACCTCCACACACACCTGGAGATGAGCACATGCACAAGACACAGTTAGATTTTAGCTCGCACATGTGATCAAAAATCAGTGCGGCTAAACATTTCCTCGGTCGCACCGGTGCGCCTGAGATTTAGCAGGTCCGTCTCTGTGTGTGTAGCGTTTCCTAATGGTAATGGTCACCGTTTCTAATGGTAATTCAAAATGAAGAGAACAACTGATTGTTTTTTTGTCGAGAAAAATACCGTGCCTGGCCCTGAAAGGCCCAGCCCAGGCCTGACATCATCGACAGAGGTGACCGCTACACCACCTGTCTCCCTGGTAAGATGCCTTATTGTGACCCAACATATTCGGCCTAACCCAAATGGCGCAGTGAAAAATTTTGGGTGCACCTAAATTATGTGCTGGTGCGCCCAAATGAGAAAGTTAGGCGCACCAGTGCCAGTTAGTCTGGAGCATAAGTGTTTGTTTGTGTGTAAAACGACAAGCCTCAGGCCCTTTTTCACAGAAGACATTTTGACGTGTCGCCGTGGGAACTCACAGGTGTGAAAATAAAATGAATGATGGCTGAATTCCATTCAGCTACTTCAGATTCAGGGTCCTGTATTGTGCGTGCTGGCTCACTGTCACGGCTGACACTTGATGGAATTGAACCACTGTTAATGTTATTATTTACACCTCTGCTTTTCCTGCTTTGACGAGTCAAAACGTCTGCTGTGAAAAGGATCTATTTTAAAACCAGACCTATATATATATATTGGCACAGCTAATAGAATCTTAGCTTAACACAGATATATCAGTATTGCCGTATATGTCATAAGACATTGCAGTAAAGAAATGACAAACATATGTTTGAGGCCATTTTTAAATAATGTCGTCGTTTGTGTTTTTCATAAAAAATAAACTTGTATGAAAACTACATTTCTTTAATAGCCAAATTCAACAGATTCCTATCAAAATGTTTCTTTGCTTTATGCACTCATTTTCTTTTTAACTCTCAAATATCAATATTGGTATCAGCCTTAAGACACCAGTATCAGTTGAGCTCTGTAGCCCTTTACAGACATGGGGTCTGTAACATTGCTGGCTTCACTTATCTGTAATAGTAATGGCTTTTGGCCTTTCAAAAAGCCTACGTCTGCATAATTAAATGTTATATTTTGGCATCTGGTACATGAGAGGGAGCAGTGTGGGTACTGCTGAAGAACGATCGGTATGTTGGGAAATAATGACATGAAGGGAGAAGAGTGTTGTCAATTCTCTCAGTTCTGCATCTGAGATGGATTTCATGGATTTTTATTTTGCAGCTGAGGGCTTAATTGATGACCATAGTGAGCATGAGGGCTAATGCTGTATTGGACTGTCAGGACCTGAAGGAGTTCAAGCTTTTGCCCCCTTCGGACGTCGTTTCAGGGCACTCGTTAGGAGAACTAAAAGATTCCACGTCTCCTTCATCCCAAATATTAATATGCTCAATAGCATATAGTACTCTGGCTGCACTTTTTGCTCTTCTGTTGCACTATTAAACACTTGCACATTTGCATGATTGTATATGTGTACTTGGGTAGAAATGTCCCTGCTGTAGCTGTGTGTTTTATTGTGTTGATGTTGTCTTTTGTATTCTGTTTTAATGTGAACCCTGGCTGCAAAACGAATTTCCCCTTCGTGGGACAATAGAGATAACCTAACCTAACTCAACTCTGCTTATCACTTGTGGATCCCTTCTTACATTTTCTCATCAATTGAATTCTGGGAACTATTTATTTATTCATGTGTGCATTGCTATCTGCTATTTTTTATGCGATCACTGGCGGCGCAAAAAACACTTCTACAAAGTGGCTTCAAAAATTTAACTCACGATTAATCATGCAAGAATGATGAATGTGGGAATAACATACCTGCGCTTTGAGCTCTCCCACAGAAAACTGTATGACCACAGCATTAGGACTCTGTCCACTGTCAATACGCTCGACAGTGCTGGAGTCGATCTTCAGCTCGCTGCTAATCTCAGCACTCTGGATGAAGTCCTCCGTCTTCAGGTCCTCCACGCGCTTCAGCTCCCCGTCGGCCAGCTGGATGATGGAGCCTCGCATGAAGAACGGAGGGAGCGCCACGGGGGAGGAGGGAGAGGAGATGGAGTGGGAGGCTTGGATGGAAACAGGGGCGGGACTGGGGACAGGAGCAGGAGTTGGCGAGGGAGCTGCCACCGCTGCAGGAACCGGGTTTGAGGGCAGGACCGGCATCGCTGGTGCGTGCGCGACGGCAGGGGGTGGTTGATTTCCATCTGGCCCGATCGCCTCACACTTGGACAGGGCTGTGGCCAGATAGGCATGCGGCATGGCGGTGGATATTTGAGGAGTTGTAGCAGTCAGGGTGCTGACCGTACGACTAACCTCAATTTCTGTGCCATTATTGGTGCCGCTGACCGGGATGAGGAGGGACTGGCCGCTCGGGATGACCAGGTGCTGTGGCAGTGCCGCATGGTAGCTGACGCCATGCTGATTTGCGCTGGTGATGTAACCGATGATGG
The DNA here is from genome assembly GCF_015220745.1 of Sebastes umbrosus. Classification (NCBI taxonomy): domain Eukaryota; kingdom Metazoa; phylum Chordata; class Actinopteri; order Perciformes; family Sebastidae; genus Sebastes; species Sebastes umbrosus. The sequence continues at coordinate 18,052,945 of NC_051279.1, forward strand.
GTGGCTGTGTGGAGGAATAGAGGCTGGCTGGCAGCTCCTCGTGGGGTAGAGTGGTCTGGATGACTGTATGAGGAGCAACGGACTTAACCACATCTGAGGAAGAGAGGGAGGTGAAGGAGGACGATCTAGACACTGGTTTCCCCAAACAGATACCTCCTTTCTCAGTCTGGACAAAGGAGAACTTATTTGAGCCAGTGTCCCGTTCAGCTCCGTGGTGGTTGGGCTGGGCCAACAGCACCAAGGAGGTCTGGAGTCCTGCAGGGTTTTGGCCGTAGTCTGCAGGCAGGAGGATATGTCTGGCCTCATAGCTATGGACCTGCTGATGGTTCACTTGATGACTGTGGGTTTTAGTCTGTTTGACCAACTCTAATTCCCCGTTCAACACACCCTTAGCATGCCCCTCAGGTTTCCTTCCAAATGAACCATCTGCATACTGTACCAAGAGCTGTGAGGGAGCCAGAGTGAGCGTCTGAGGGAGGACGGCTGTGTGAGGGTGGAGCTGGAGGTGGGCCGTCTGGGAAGAGACGGCGTTTCCGCTGACGGTCAGAGGTGTCCTGCTGTCCAGATGAAAGTACTGGCTGGTGACTTGGGGAGAGTTTGGGAGCGACACAGGAGTCAGTTCTGTGGGAGAGAGGCCTATTTGAAACTGCTGCTCCCCTTTGTTGTTGGGGGAGATGAGGGCAGTGGTGTAACCATCCAGCTGGGGACGCTGTCCCATGGCAGCGCTGTTGGGTGCAGAGCCAGCGTTGGCGATGATGTGAGAGGAGATGTAGCCGGCGTAGGGCCCAGAGCTGATGAACTGGACGTTGGGTCCCAGCTGAGCGAACTGGATAGTCCCAGCCTGCTGGGGGAGGGCGGTGGGGTAAACTGCAGGCAGAGAGGCCAGGGGCACCGCAGACAGAGGAGTGGCCGAGGAAGGGATAGAAGTGGAAGGAGAATAGGAGGAAGCGGAGGAGATGGGACATCTCGGGCTCTCTGCGTCCCTGGATTTGCAGCGTTCGCTGGCTACACTTGCCAGCCATGCTAGGTTCTCTGTGTGGGGACTGTCAGCAACCACTGCAGCTGGAGGCGCTGCTGCGGCTACTACCACCGGCCTGTGCTCCAGAGACAGCATCTCACGCTTCTTAGGAGGCAGACATCCATTACTCCGCTCCTGGTTGGACTTCATTGTGCCAGCGTGGTTTTAATCCTCCCAGGTAGTTATTTCTAAGTTGTTCTGGGTCTTTTTGGTCTCTCTCTCTCCTCCACTCAATGGTTATGTGCAGCGGTCAGGCCTCTCTGTGTGCTGCGTGGCTCCGGCTCTCTTTGTGTTCACTGGTAGACAGCTCCAGGTCTCAGACCAGAGAAGATGGAGTCACTCCAGCTCACAAAATGAGCTCCATAAACTTCATGAGGAATCATCTCTGACTGATCCACCTCTTCCACGACGTCGGCAGGAATCTGACAGCAGAGGAAAAGCTCAAATCAGTTACTCAGGTAACAGAGAATTCAATTTAAAAGTCCTCATACTCATATACTGTACAGATTTTTAAGCCCTCTAGGACAGATTCTGAATTTGGGCTGTATAGATTAACTTGACTTTACTTGACTTTACAATTCAATTTACTCTCATTAGTCTAATTGCACTGCAGAACTAGCTCAGTAAGCACAGACTGTGTTTATGAACCATATTCACAAAATGTTCCTGCAGGGCTGCAAACACCGAAAAAAAAACTTCACTCGTAAAAATGCCCCCACTTTCATGTTTGTGGAGGTGTTGTTCTTTGTTTTGCCACAAGGTGGTACCTGGTATAACGACTGCATCGGATTTGTGTTCGTCTAACGCACTTGAACACAACATCTAGGCCATTCTGTGCACGTTTCTCCACGCTCAACCTCTTAAGATGTCCCTCGAGTATCTACATGAACTAATCTGTCAAAACTCAACCAGCCTTTTTCCATGAGTAATGATATATGACATACAGGAAAAGTACAGTGCAATGTTGTGTGTCATCATTTACATAACATGGAAAAAGCTCTTTCATGTTTTCACCACCAGGCAGGAGTTTCCTGAACTGCGGTGTTTGTGTGTCTGGGTGTGTGTGTGTACACGCTCATGTGTGCAGGGCAATGTGTATGTATGTGTGTGCGTTGCTGTCGGCTGTTATCTTGCTCCAGGCTCTAGGGTAAGAAAGCAGAGCGGAGTGGAAGGATAACAGCACAGAGTAACAGCCTCAGAGGAGTTTGTGTTTTTGTCTTTGTTTTAACACTCCCCGGTATTGTGTTGAGTCAGTGGGGGCTACGGTAAATATAACATCCACCTCCAGACAGGAACTCTGGGTCAGTGGGCACATCAGAAAAAACGGTAGTGAAAACAATATGGCTTGAAATTTGATTAAGGAACATTCTGCAAGAAGCGTAAATGGGCCTCGCTGAAGTGTTTCAAAAATATTTTAACAATGGCTTTCCGCTGTACCCCCGTTTGAGTGGTGTTTCAAAGTTCAAGGGAATACAAAGTGGACAACAAACAATGAATGAGTAGGCCCTCTTAAGAGTTTGGTTTAGCGAGAGGCAGACTGAAGGCTGAGCTAAATGAGTACTGAAAAAAAGCTCTTTATTCTCCGCAAGAAACGGTGAGGTTATGGCCCGGACACGGACAGGGCAACCCCAAAATACAGTCTTGTACTACTCCTCTTTAGATTCATATGTATGCCTGCTCACATAGCTAACACATGCACAAGGAAATACAAAACATATGCAGTGCATCCATTAACTCAACAACAATAACATGCGGCCTTTTGCTTCCCATGAGCTCATTTTTTTTCACAGTTTCTTTTTCAGATTGACTGTTCTTTCCTGCAGGCTTATCTGTGGGTCAATGCACACGACTCTGAGTTGTTCATTAGCCAGAGGCACCACAGAGATGGAGTGTATGACACACACTCACACATCCGTCCATTCATTTTTCTAGCCCTACATTCCATTCAGAGGTGCCGGGGCTATTTTGACAGTGCTAAATTGTATTTTCATATTACAAGAGGAGGTTCACTACAGCAGGGAGCAACACAGTCATGTTACATAAAGACAGAGCAGAGGGGGGGAAAAAAACACAGAAGGCGACCTTGGTCAGTTTCTATTTAGATGCATCTACCTCTAATGCTGGCTTTGACAAGGTCACAGCATCCGAAAGCAGCGAGAAAAAACCCTCCGTGCAATTCATCTAACCATACAGCCTGGTAGATCCACCAGATGTAACAAAGGGGGGAGAGCAGCAGAGCTGGGAGAGAAACAGAAAACAGAGAGAGGAGAGTGAGGGGGAAGAGAGGGAGAAAGGCAATGTAAGATGACAGAACTGTTGTAGAAGGAGGAAAGGGAGTAAGAGGCAGGGGGGGGGGTGAGAGAAGAAAGAAGATTAGGACTGAGAAAAGAGGGAGCGAGAGAATGGGGAATGGGGAGAAGACAGAGTGCTGCTTCTCCTGACCCACATTGAGCAGCGCCTGCAGCATCAGAGCGCCATAGCCCCCGCCTCGCCGAGAGATTCCCGATCAGCAACACAGCCGCCCGCTACAGCCTGAGCTACACTGTGCAGCATCGCTCGGTGGCAACAACAACCCCACCTCAGCAACACCGTGTCAACACTGTAATGACATCACATCTGAAGCACAAGTACCTCCTATGATTATAGCTGCATTGGAAGACAAAGCCCTGCATGATCTGATTTCCACACCGTTACTGTCAACGAACCACAGATCACAACAGGACGCTTTAAAGAAGGTGCCTTTCCTCATATGACCTGTACACAGCACTCTCTGCACATGGTCACACACACACACACAGCGCAGCAGCCAAAAGCATCACTAGATTTTTCCAGCGTCAGCCTATTATTAGAACACTGACACCAACAAACATATGTGATAGTATGGAGAACAAAGCCCGAGCTTTCAAGACATGTCTGTCACACCGAGCCAGACAGCACGGGAGCCCTGAGTCAGTCCCCTGGCCCGGGACTGTCACCTCTGAGACATGTACAGAGGGATGACAACAGAGAGTGAGAGGTGGGGGGGGGGACAGGACGCTATCTGTTCCGCTCATCACACTGATGCTTTCCAGCTCAGACAGAGTGATTGAGCCAGCCTCGCATGTCATCCTCCTTTCATACTCCCACATTAAAAAAGGCTGCACAAACCAGAGAAATAGGTTTGCGTAGCGGTGTTTTGTCTGCCGTCACCCGTGCGCGCAGGAGAGCAGATGAGATGTTTTCATTCAACCCTCCTCTCTGTTGTCTCCAGGTGAGAAGCCCCCCTCCGGCAGAGTTACATCTCCTCTCTTACGCAGCAGTCGCCAGCTCCTCCACCTTCACTTCCTTCCGCCTGAGTCTTCTCTCACGCTCCCAAGACCCACTATTTACTCCTTGCATTGATCCGCACGGCTTCATAGCAATAACACCTCTCTGCAGCAGGATGATGCAGGGGAGGCGATAGGAAGGCAACAAAATGATTTAGTGACATGCAAAAAGCTAATGCAATGACCCTGGGTTGATAAACCTGTTGTCAATACTGCTATACATCATGTTTCACCTGCTAGACCAGTCATAGATACACAGTGAATACCCCGTACAGCAAATGGCTATATATAGAAAACAAAAACATCATTATCAATCTGAGCTCTGGCTATGAAACAGAGGGGGAGGTACCGTGGAAGACAATATGTACGTGCGTGTATGTGTGATTTGCTGCATATAAATAGGACCTCCCCACAACCCCCTTACAAACGTAGCTGCTTTAACCACAGAGCAGATCAATACAGTGTACTGCTTTTTCTAATACCCAAAAAAGCCATTTTTTACTGCCCCTTTCTCGGTACAACAGTGGCGCCTGTGCCTTTAAGAGGCGGACCGACCGTGTGGCAGACTAAAGCAGACAGTAAGAACAGGCAGTGGGTTCAGGCTGTTTGTCTTCACAATGACTCCAGAGTTCTGCATCACTGCCCGACACACACCGATCACACAGTGTACGAGCAGAGCGGTGGCGTCCCTCTACAAGCGAGCTACAACTACAAGCCAAACAGGGTCAATGCTGTTGAATGCCACGAACTGTGACTCTGGACAAATGCTGTGACTGTAGCCTCTGGGGGCTTTAGAATGACAGTGAGAGCGCATGAGTGTAGTAGCAGGGCAGAAAATACTACTATGCCACAAATCAAGAGGAAAAGACAACCCCTCCACCCTCCCACCCCTCCTCTCCGCCTCTGGTTAGAGTACTAAGAATAGCTCACCAGTCTCTCCACAGCCACTGCTTGCAGAGCATGTCCAAGGATTCTTCCTGCCTCTCAGTGTGTGTGTGTGTGTGTGTATGTGTGTGTGTGTATGTGTGTTGGAGACGTGTTTCCTAGGACTCCTCTTCCTGAATCTCTCCTTTGTGCCTCTTTCCTCTCCTGGAGCCTGTGCCGTAGCTGCTCCAGCTCTGCCTTCCTCTCAGGACTCTCTCCGGTTGGGAGGCTACGCTGCCCCTGCAACGGGCTGACGGTGAAGGAAGGAAGGAAGTTCCCCACTGCTGAAGCTGACACCAAGTCCTGCGTTCAAGGCTGCTCCAACGCGTGTTATGCAAGGCCACCAGACCGCCAGCTCCCTCTCTGCCTGGCTGCTTCTCTCTCTCTCTCTCTCTCTCTCTCTCTCTGTTTCTGCCTCTCTCCCCTTTCCCTCTCTACCTCCCTCCCTCCTCTTTCTTTCTCTCTCTCTCTCTCTCAGTACTCCACTGACACAGCTCCTCCCCCAGCCAGCCTCATCAGCCGCATCAGGTATTCATTCAAAAAAACACACTCCACTTGGCTTAGCGCCCAGTCTACGCTCACACAGAGAGGGAGGGAAGGAGGGGGAGGGAGCAACAGACGGAGGGTGAGGGAGGGAGAGAGAGAGAGAGAGAGAGAGAGAGCTGGAGATTCAGAAAGCATTCGCTCAGACAGACATACTGCATGAATGTGAATAACAGTGGGATATTCACACTGGCATATAAATGCAGAGGCATAACACATATGCACGCACCCAAACCGACAGAGGATTAAATTGTTCAGTGTGTTAGCACGTCAAAGCTGTTTTAATGCACTGCTTCCTTCTTGTTTCATTTTAATATGCATTTTTTCCCCCCGCAGAGACAAATCTCTTCCTAATCTGCCCCGTGAGCTGCTCTACAATTAGAGTCTCAACCTCTATTCAGCTGCAAAGTGACTCAGAGTAACCTGCCACCCCGTCCCCAGGTCTCCCCAGGCCTTCCGCCTCCCCATCTCCTCCCCAGAGATATTTCCCATAGCAGGCAGGCAGGGCTGATAAACACCCCCCGCCCAGCCACTTGGCACTGGGGCCCTCCTCACCCGAAGGCCTCCTCCTTATCCTGTACAGCACACAGCAGAGAGAGAGAGAGATCCAGGCTGCAGTGGCTTCACCACCAGGCCAGCGAGCTATCTGCTCCTCTGCAGGCAGGACAAGCAGGGTGTCCCCTCCACCTAGACTGGGGAAAAACAACAAAACAAATCACACAATGCTGCTGCTGCTACTACAACAACAAGCCCAGTGAATAGTATTACACCCACAAAGGCTCTTGGGTAAGGGCTTCCTAAACTCTCTCACAGGTGCATCCTACAACAAGGGTTGTAAAATGCATAGCTAAAGGGAATTTTGAGCAAAAGCGACTAAATGGCAATAACAAATTATTCCTTGAATTATTAACCTAATTTAAGCATAATTTGGAGAATGTCTTTCTTTACCAAGCCTCAGCCCAACTGTCCCAGTGATGGATTTCAACCGCTGTGACTGTCACACACACACACACACACACACACACACACACACACACACACGTATCGAACCACTTAATGGATGTTTCCCTAGCTGTTGGACCTGAGAAAAAAAAACATGCTATGTCTTCCTTGCCAAGGGGCTACAGCCTCATGTTCCTACTGTGACTAACACTGCTTCAAAGAAGCTGCCAGGCCAATGTAAACCTCAGGAGAAACACAATCCTGAAATGGAAAGAAACATGACAGAACCCCGTCGTGAAGCATGAGGGCGTCTACAAGAGACTGCGGTGTCCTTGCCTTGAAATGTCTTCACTGTACATAGAAGGTCAGAATTTAATGTCAGCCAAGTGAGCTGAAATGTGAGAATTCACGAATCCAGCTGGAGTTGTATGGAGCAAAAAATGTTCACTGCACTGAGTAGATCGAAAGCGAGACTGCATGAAGACAGAACTGTCAAATCTGTCTTGCTGTTTGTAGCTCCGTCAAAGACTTTCTCTGCATTTCTGCGCAAGGAAAGTCGGTACCGCTTTAGATTTACAGTACAGTTCCTCCGGATACATATGTGTAGGTGCAAGGCAAAAAGATGTGAAGTTAGGGAATAAGAGGGTAACGATCTCGGAACTTAATACTGTAGGTATCTATTCTAATATCAAAGGACACAGTGTGACTATTACTGAGCAACAATCTGTCGTTTGGGGAGGAATTTAAAGAGAACTGATACTGCAAGTATTTTTAACTACCGGTCACCCATTCTATTATGAGCATGACCATACTTAAAGCTGAAGTGGGTAGAAATGGAGAAAATATGATTAAAAAAGTTATTTTTTATAAAACTATATCTATATCTTGATAGTAGTACATGCATGAAGACTAGCTGGTGCCATTGGTATTAGCTAATGGGGATCCTTTTTAAATTAAATAAATAAATAAACAGGTAATCTGAAAAAATGTGCCTATGTGTCCTCCGGTGCTCCTAATGGCATCTGCAACATTTCACAGACCGGAGGAAAACAACCAATCAGAGACGAGCTGGAGCCTGTCGTCTCTGAGCAGCTGTCAATCACTCACAAACTCTGATCAAACAGTCAAATTAGGCAGCGCTGATCAAATATGAATCAATATTCTGTTACTGTAATGCCTATTTCTCTCCTCAAATCTTTTCAGAAACATCTTGTAGTGTACTGTTTAGATGTAAAATGAGAAAGTTTGTGACTCGGATGCCATGTTGGGATCAGTTGAGGAAATACCAAGCAACAGCCACCAGCCACACCAGTGGCTGTTAGATGGACACTCCTTGTTTTCAGTTCAGTTATATTTACTGAGAAACCTCATCATTACTGTACTCCAACAAGCTGTGTCAGTCCACATAAACCTGAACCACCTCAAGCTGCTCACGTCCCCTGTACGTACGACATTGTACCCCATAAGTAGGCCTACATTACAACATGCAAAGTAACAAAGTTTATAGGACTACAGTATGTTCTCAACAATACTCTATAAATACGGTATAAATTATTTTAAAGTTCCCAGATTGTCTCCCCCTTATTCCCTAACTTCACATTTTGTTCCCTCTGAACTACCTGTATGCATCAGTATGTACTGTACTGGTAACGTTACACTGTTAGTATAAAACAATTACACTGTAATTTGGGAAGGATTACGCTGACTGCTGCAGGCAACACAGATCAGCAATATTTCATCTTTGTTGACAGTTTTTCAGATACTACCGAGTACTATTGGATGCTGATTATTGTGGTCCAACCTGACCAAGGGGTTTTGCTGGCTTGTACTATTTTACTCAGAGTACACACAACTAAGTGTTACATTCCTCAGTGTGGTGCACACATTATGAGAGGGAGTGCTCTAAACTATAACAAGATCTATGCCATTTTACAAAGATTAACTACTAAAAGCTGATGATCCTCTGAGTAAGAGTAGTAGTAGTAGTAGTAGTAGTAGTGCAAATGGTGGTAAAGTACTTGCAGCAGTAGCTCTCTCCCTCACCATCTAAACAAATCAACATTGAATCATACATTCCTCCATTTTTAAACACCCAGATGTCTCTATGCACTGCCTGTCAGTGCTCTCTCTCTTACTCATACACAGTAGCCTTCAGCAGAAAACACAATGAAAACTCGAGTGGGCTCCAGGTGCTGCAGGTTGCAACACTGCATGGCCTTTACTGTGAAGCAAAAACACAAGTTCACAATTAAAGTTCTGGGGTGAACTATTTCAACCACAATACCTCCTCACAAATCTGAAGAAATGAATCACATTACCTTGAAACTGTTCTGTGTCCGGTAAACAATTTATCCAAGCATAATTTCCCCACATTCAGTTCTGCATCCTCACCATACACTACACTGGGGATAAGTAAGCCTCTTCTAATGCAGCAGACATGTCCAGACATGTTACACTGATCCTCATACACAGCAGAAGCATGTATGCTGCAAAACAGTCACATATGGTAAGCTGACTCCCATCGTGTGCTACTGTTTGCATTAATTAACTTATTCATACTTTTTCAAAACATTTCCAGGAACACCTGTTCAAAACAATTAGCAAAAATAATCACATCACACCTCGACATCACCGCATCAGACCTGAACACCCCGACATCACCACATCACACCTCCACACCACGACATCACCAAATCACACCTGAACACCACGACATCACCAAATCACACCTGAACACCACGACATCACCGCATCAGACCTCCACACCACGACATCACCAAATCACACCTGAACACCACGACATCACCAAATCACACCTGAACACCACAACATCAGCGCATCACACCTGAACACCACGACATCACCAAATCACACCTGAACACCACAACATCAGCGCATCACACCTGAACACCACGACATCACCAAATCACACCTGAACACCACAACATCAGCGCATCACACCTGAACACCACGACATCACCAAATCACACCTGAACACCACAACATCAGCGCATCACACCTGAACACCACGACATCACTACATCACACCTCCACACCCCAACATCACGACATCACCTCCACACCCCAACATCACCACATCACACCTCCACACCCCGACATCACCACATCACACCTCAACACCACGACATCACCACATCACACCTCAACACCACGACATCACCAAATCACACCTGAACACCACAACATCAGCGCATCACACCTGAACACCACGACATCACCAAATCACACCTGAACACCCCGACATCACCACATCACACCTCAACACCACGACATCACCACATCACACCTCAACACCACGACATCACCAAATCACACCTGAACACCACAACATCAGCGCATCACACCTGAACACCACGACATCACCAAATCACACCTGAACACCACAACATCAGCGCATCACACCTGAACACCACGACATCACGACATCACCTCCACACCCCAACATCACCACATCACACCTCCACACCACGACATCACCACGTCACACCTCAACACCACGACATCACCACGTCACACCTCAACATCACGACATCACCACATCACACCTGAACACCACGACATCACCACATCACACCTCAACATCACGACATCACCACATCACACCTGAACACCACGACATCACCACATCACACCTGAACACCACGACATCACCACATCACACCTGAACACCACGACATCACCGCATCACACCTGAACACCACGACATCACCGCATCACACCTCAACATCACGACATCACCGCATCACACCTCAACACCACGACATCACCACATCACACCTCAACACCACGACATCACCACATCACACCTGAACACCACGACATCACCACATCATACCTGAACACCACGACATCACCGCATCACACCTCACCATCACGACATCACCACATCACACCTCAACACCACGACATCACCACATCACACCTCAACACCACGACATCACCACATCACACCACGACATCACCACATCACACCTCAACACCACAACATCACCACATCACACCTGAACACCACGACATCACCACATCACACCTGAATACCACGACATCACCACATCAAACCTCAACACCACGACATCACCACATCACACCTGAACACCACGACATCACCACATCACACCTCAACACCACGACATCACCACATCACACCTGAACACCACGACATCACCACATCAAACCTGAACACCACGACATCACCACATCAAACCTCAACACCACGACATCACCACATCACACCTGAACACCACGACATCACCACATCACACCTCAACACCACGACATCACCACATCACACCTAAACACCACGACATCACCACATCACACCTCAACACCACAACATCACCACATCACACCACGACATCACCACATCACACCTCAACACCACGACATCACCACATCACACCTGAACACCACGACATCACCACATCACACCTCAACACCACGACATCACCACATCACACCTCAACACCACGACATCACCACATCACACCACGACATCACCACATCACACCTCAACACCACGACATCACCACGTCACACCTGAACACCACGACATCACCACATCACACCACGACATCACCACATCACACCTCAACACCACGACATCACCACATCACACCTCAACACCACGACATCACCACATCACACCACGACATCACCACATCACACCTCAACACCACGACATCACCACGTCACACCTGAACACCACGACATCGCCACATCACACTTCAACACCACGACATCACCACATCACACCTCAACACCACGACATCACCACATCACACCTAAACACCAAGACATCACCACATCACACCTCAACACCACGACATCACCACATCACACCTGAACACCACAACATCATCTCAAAACAATTAGCAAAAATACTGCACATGTTGTGTCAGACGCTAGTATAGAGTTGGTGACGGTATTATACTTTAAAACAGTGGAAGAAGTACTCACTTCTGAAACTGAAGGTAACGCTGCTTCATTCATCAGCAAGCTATTGTGATATTAGCTAGCTAGCCATGTTAGCTAGCTAACGTTACATACCAATAATAACCTGTTGTGAAACACTGCTAGCAAGTTGTGTTGACACTTTCAGCTTGTTTTCTTTCTCACTCTGCCTTTCTTTTCTCTTTTGATAGCCTGATTTCCTTTTTAAAATTACATAATTGATTCAAAGTTGACATAAAGTCCTAATTACCACTACAATTATCAGATGAACTATATTTGTCCAGACTGTTGGACTAAACCATCCACACCTTTTAGAGGGGGGTAAAGGCCCCTGAAAGGCTCTAATACGGTGTTACAAACTTGAAATACTCCGTCAAACTATTTATTCACCGAACATTAAAACCTAATAAAGTTGGTAATAACGAAACATTTTAATTTTTTAAACAGAAAAACTAACTTTTAATATCAGGCTTTTTAAGTGCTTTCCCCATGTTGGGGCCATAGTTAGTCCCACTATACCAAAGAGAATAGAACCAAAGAGAAGAAACTCGACAGCTGCTGCTGCCGCCATTTTGGACTGAAGACGCTTATTATATTTATATTTTACTGTTCAAAACAGGCCATTTTGTTACAATATGACTATAGAATAGAACTAATTTTGTTGCACTTTTGTTGCACTTTTTAAAGGGACTATTTGTAACTTTGTAAGCTATAAATGTAGCGGGTCGGCACACATGCGCGCTCGCATATGCGCGTTCGCGTGTAGCCGCTGTACCCTCCTCCTCTGCCTGCTCGCCTTCACTCAGACAGCTCAGCTCGCTCCACCTCTAGACGTGAACGCGCGTTCACTACACACTGCAGAAGAGTTAGTTTAGCTCTGAGAATATCTAGTGAATGCACAGGGGACGTTTGTGCAGAAATAACTGCTGCAGCTCCTCCAGACCAACAGAGCTTTCCCGTGTCTTGTGAAGTGACCGAGCTCTACAGAGATTTACGTTGTCTTCTCGTTAACGACCGGGTGCCGGTGTCTCCTCTGCTCTCTCCGGCTGCGGGCGGAGAGAGCAGAGAGACACGCTGCAGAGCCCCGCTGCTTCAGCCTGCACTTAGGCAGGAAAAGCCAACACTAAGATCAGATCTAAATCATGTTCATGGAGAGACCTTTGTCTGGTCAGCTAACATTACTGCTAAGCAGCTGAAATATAGAGTGATATAGTGGTTTAAGCTGACGAGTGTCGCCTCAGTTTTGAGCGATGCTCGTTCATGTCTATTTAGAACGAGCAAGCGCGAGCCCGACGCTGACTTTCGTTGATTTCACGGCCACAGGTGTCGCTGTTAAGAAGCATTTCTGAAAGTTACAAATAGTCCCTTCAAGCGGACGTTTTACGTGCAACCGATAGTCGCTTTCAGTCCAAAATGGCGAAAAAGTAGCTCTGCTGCATGGGCGCTGATGTTGCAATGGACTGAACAATTGGTTTTCACTTCTTGTCAATATACGTTCTTTGTTGATACCCAAAGCCAAGAATAACAAAGCCTGAGGAAATGTTTTTTTTTTTAAAAAGTAAGTTTTTGAGCAAAGTTCAGTATGTGAGAGCAGCCAATGGGAAATACTATGCATTAATAATAAAGAGAATGGAAAGTGGAGTGTGGGTGGTTGGGATTAAGAGGGCATCTGGTATCAGAGCGGGAGGTAAATAAGCCTGGCTCGGTTCTGTTTGAGTGCAGACCTGTCTCTGCTGTGGCGCGCTCCAGTTTGGAGGGAACAACATGCACACTCCACGCTATGTGGGGAGAATGTGAAAGCGCTTGCTGCCATGGCAACAAGGCAGCTCCACAGTCTCCAGTCCCCATTAAGAAAGATGGGTGGCAACGTGGCTGTAGCTCAATGGTGGTGTAGCATGACACGCTGAAAGAGCCTATTGAAAGCCAGTGAATTCAGCAGTTAATGAAAAGAGTAAAGGGACAGCAAATCCACCAGGCAGGTGATACTGACCTCACCTCTCTGTTTTTGGTTGCATACGCTTGTGAGAGTTGTGTGAATATTACATCTACTCAGCTTCACTGTTTTGATCAGTACACTTTGGGCTTAAAATCTATGAGAGATCGTCATTGAATTGCAGCTGTAATTACAATAGAGCAATTGTTGAGTGATGCCCTGTGACTTCAAAATGACCTTGAACAGAGTCCTTGAATTAAATGCCTAAAGATGAAATGAAAGATGGGTAAGCAAGGGGTTGAAACTCTGAAAACCAACCAATGTTGTCACGGTTATTTTTAAAATAAGAAAAAGTGTCCTATTTATTTTAAGGTTATTATAAAGTCATAGTCCAGGAAATGGTTATCTACACAAGCCTATGAAAATGAGCTGTGGTGTAATCTATTTCTGTCAACTATATGACTGTGTGTAATTGCACATTAGAAGTGCCAAGTTTGGAGGTGTTTTGTTTATTCAGGGTCTGAATGTTTTGCTTATACAAAACAAGTGCAATGTGAGTTGAGGCAGTGGCTTCTTGATGTGAGGGAGTGTTACTCTTAGGCTACTATTACCACTTTCTACAGACGCCTTACAAACAAAATCTATCAGCCAAAAACAAGACATTTCCTTCTATCATCAGAATGCTACATGTTGTATTTATGTTACTAAGGATAACATATTCCACTCTTATGACAGACAGCAAACAGATCATTCGAAAGCCATGCTTCTCAGTCAAATTATGGCTTTACTGTAGGACATCATTAAACTGAGTTCTTTAACTCTGTTACAAGATACTGTGTGGTGAAAGCCAGATTCAGCAGAACAAAACAGATTTCATCCTGAGTCCAAGTGCCAAGACTCTTTTCATTCAGCTGAAAATAGCAAGCCACTGCTTACGCACATCTCCAGAACATAGTTTAGGCAACTAAAGGATTGGGTGGGAGTGATTCGTGGAGGAGGAGTACAAGCCACTGAAGGAACTCGGTAGAGTTTGTTCAAACACATGGACCAAATCAATCAGAAAAAACACCAAATGGTGCAAAACACAAAAACAAAACACTAAGCACAATGTGCAGCCAGGAAGTAAAGTTACTGTTGATTTTCAGAGATTTGTTGGGTGGTTTAACAGAAAGACAGATGAGCCAAGAAAACTCCCTTAATAACACCCATTACATTTTATAACATTTATGTCATTATAGACTACAAGTTACAAGTAATCAACATGGATCCATGCTGTTTCTTTGCCTGATTTGGATATTCAAGCGAGGAACCCGAGCATCATTGAAATGACCTCAGTGACCTCAGTGAAAGCTTTCCCACTCCTCCTACGCAATAACAGATTCACACAGCAGAGGGCAGCATATGGACTTCTTCACCTGCACTTGAGAAAATACAATAAACAGTATTGCCTACTCATTCATAACAATTGAGAACATCAACACATGTTTGTCCAGCTTGGTTTCTGTGTCATATTACAACATTTAAACAAACATCACCTTCATATACCACACCATATACCAGTAAATATAAAATATTTATACATTTTAATACAAAAATAGTATATAACCAAACGTCACATTTAAAGCTGTTTGGAAAGTAAATATATTGTTGCCTCAATTAAATGTCATACATATTTATATGTATTAAAAATAGGCACTGACATACAACCAAAGAATCATACCAGAGTGGCCAACAATACCTGCTTGAAAATTAATAATTAAAAAGGGTGTGGAGTTTGAAGCCTAAAGTCTTAATTTTATGCCAGTTTAGTTTGATTATTAATTATTGTCATAGACTGTACATTAAACCTAAAAAAAAACAATTAAATACTGCACTCACGATTGTACAACCTAAAGGGTGCCAGTCAGTAAAACACAGCAAAAAAGATGTCCCTTTTCTTTTTCAGCTTTCATGTCCATTTGAACTATTGAGCTAAATTAATGAATCAATCTTTAATTAAATACATTTCAATATGTGATTTAAAGGTATAGCTTAATCACTTCAAATCATGTGAATTCCTTTAGAGTCAGAAATTTCAGACAACCCACTCTGCTGCTCAGCTAGTCAAGTCAGCTTTTAGCAGGACTAGTTTATATGCTGTTACTTTTTTTTTCTCTCCGTTATGATTACATTTAGCTACTGCCTTATTCATGTGGTATAACAAACTCAGTTACTAAGATGCTATAGCATCAAAATAGATTTTTTTTGTTCAATTACAGGAAACAAGAAAAAATAGGTAAATTGGCTTTAGTTTGAGCTGTCTCACCAGCTAGCCATAACTAACCACAGTACCGTCACTGCAGTTTGGTTTTATTTCCCAAGAATGACTCACTCTATGCTATAATAATTTTTAGTACAACAAATTTCAAAAAGTCAAATTTTGACCAAATATATACTGCTACAATACTATACTATACTACACTATACTATAATCTTTGTGGCTACAGCACTGAGGATGAAAATGCCTTTTTTACATCACTACATCAGGCAAAATCTTGTGACAGAGAGCATATTTTTCATTCCTTTGCTGTCTCTTTGTTTGTTTCTCTGTCTTCTTTAAAGGTCTTGAGAGTCTTGTGTTGATTATATCGTGTAAATAAGGCAGCCGTTGCCAGGCAAATATATTCAGCACCTCCTTAGTCCAAATCAGTGGTGAAGTGGAACCACGGCACGGTCTCTCTTGACATGAGGCAGACTGTAGAAAAGTTGCCAATCAGCTTTCGAGATGCTACCAGGAGGCAGACATATTTTAGGCCAATTCATACCCCTCAGTTTCTCATCAAACACATATATGTGCAGGAAATGAACACAGATATTGTGTTACCCTACAGCAACATTATCTGAGACGGAGAGAAAAAGCTGAACGTCACTGCAGTAACCAATGCAGCCTCCATGGTTGTCTTGACAACTCAAGCTTCTCGTTGCCTTAAGCAGAAATCTACTGTATTTAAAAAACACAAACAAACCTAATGTTATGTCAGAGAAAATGCTATGAACGCTATACTGCTCCCCCTCAACACACATACACACTAATGGTCTCCCTTTTTACTTCTACATCGCTCATCCTGTGTTTGTACTCACCTCATATTCACATCTATTTTTATACCAGGAAAATGAACTCCAGCACAGGCAGCGTATTATTCTGGAAAAATGTATTCGTACTCATTCTTATTTATTCACTTTCCTAGCCTTAAATTAGATGAAAATTATATCTCAAAATTATATAATAATGTAACTGCATCGAACTGGTAAGCCTACAACTTGTTTGACCATAAAGTAAGTAAGTTGCAAGGAATTTTAAATGGTGTACTATTTTTTGTTTTGTTTATCTCTGTGGAAGATATCTGACGTTTGGTTCCCACTTCTAACAGGTTTGTAATCCAAACAACGTTGGTATCACGTGGTATCTCTGGGTCGTCAGATAGTGTGGAAAAAACAGATTAAATGGCTGAGATTGACGGTAAGTGCCTGGCAACGACTTGTTGTGAAGTAAATGCAATGGAACGGGGGAGGGAGAATGAGACATCTAGTGGCTGAATGTTATCAGTGTTATCAACAGCACCTTTAATATGTAAATAACATTACTTTTCACAATATTCACCACAGTTCACATTTGGCAAACATAGAATTGTGAGTCCCAAACAAAACACTATTTTTTGAAGCAAGAGCAACTAATTGAACAGGTATTACTCTAAAGTGACAAACTGAGCACAGCTGGCAGCTCAAGTTAAATATGAAAGAAAATATAAATCTGGGGTGCGAAAATTTTAGAAGACCTTCCTGTTTTTCCAAAAAACAAAAAAAATCAAACAACTCTCCCTTCAGCAAAGAAAAAATACATAACCCTCCCTCTTTTTTACCCACTGTCCTCCATAATCATTTTTGTACAATCGCTTATAGATAAAAAAAATTAGCCACCCTCAAGTCAATATTCAACACTGCGCTGAGATCAGTTAACATTGTCAGTGTATGTAAATGGCATTGTTAGTCCCAAAAGCCCTCAAACGAAGAACAAAAATTCCAAATGTGTGTGCACATTTATGCATTTATATGTATGTGTGCGTGTGTGTGTGTGTGTGTGTGCGTCACCCCATAACATAGTGTTTTGGAGCAGGCGTTTGCATCCCTCCCCATTCAACAGGTCTCCTCTTCATCAGCAGCCCTCTTCAGTCAGGCAGAACCCAGCCAGCCTGTAATTACTGACTCCACTTGAGAGGAATACCATCAGGCACACAGACACACTGGGAGAAACAACAACAACAACACATTTCAGTTCACAGCACCTTTACACGACTTCAAAACACCTGGAGCCTGCTGCTGTGTGTGTGTGTGTGTGTGTCTGCGGAGCAGCAGCCAGCTGCCATTTTAGTACATCTAATGAATGAATAATGACTTTAAGGACACACATTGTATCATTCACAGAGAATATTTGAGTCCAGTTGAGCCCAGACTGTTTACCTCATCCCTTTGCCCTGTCCGTGGCTCTGTTCAGACACAGACACATGGCTGTCAGAGAAAGCTGTGAGCCCTTCATGCTGCCTGTAGATGACTCCCTTGTTAAAAGAGCCAGGAACTCAGGCTGGACACCTCACCAACGCAACGCCGTATGGCACGCCATGTGGCAGCTAGGAACTAGATTTGTCAAGCTTCAAACAAAAGACATCGAAAATTAAAAAGGCTAATGTTTTTGAGTTACATTCACCTCGTCTTCTCACTCCTTTATGTCTAAGTTCGCCTCCTCGGTCTATAGAGTGATATATAATTGAACAAAGGATGGATGGACCTTACATTTATCTTATCAAGTCAGTGGAAATAGCAGGAATCAATTCTCAGCACTGCCATTATTAGTGCAACAAAAGGATTCATAGACACAAGGGTGATCTTTACCGTGATTTAAATAAATTATTAGTGTTTTAATAACAACTGATTGCTTTTTGTTATTCACTACAAGGGATGTGAGGTTTATTGCAACATTCACACAAAGGTCTGTCATAAACTTCAGTAATAATTGTTCCCTTGAGCTTTTCTAAAAATCTTCCTCCTACACATTCCCCTTTGGATACGAGCCAGAGCATGTTGATACAAAAATAGATTATAAACATGCCTCAACTCCAAATAGCGCTACACTCACTCATCAGTATACAGTAGTGCAGTAATGGTGATGGGTTAATGTCTGCCCACACTTTTCTGCTCCTCAGTAAAGCCCTTCACCACTATGAATTAGATTATTCCGTCGCCTGCAGTAATGGCATGGTGCATGGCAGCAGCATGTGGGGGGGGGGCGGGGGGAGGGGGTCGCCCTGTAATCTGGGAGCACCATCTGTGGCTGTCAGCTGAAGCTGCCACTTAGTGGGCCTAACACAATCACCACGTCAACACTTTGGCAACAATTGGAGCTTCAACGTGTCCTCTCCGAGTATAAGGTGACTTGCCAGAAAAGAGAAATGTCTTGAAACGAGTCCCTCAATTTAGTACAGAATGACTTGTTTCTGGACCGACGGTTGACTGTGAGTGACTTTCTGTGGTGCCACACAGGCAGATTTTTGTTTAAAATAATGCATGAAGGCAACTGTGCTGTGGGTTTATTCAACCCAGAGTAATGTCTGCATGACCAACAAACACACACTAGGTGGAGCCAAACTCCTGAAGAATTTATGATCACTGTAATATACCATTTTTACAATTCCAGCTTCTCACAACAGAGCAAATACTCAATTAAATTACCGTATTCATGGATTGCAAAGATTATGTTACAAGGTCAATTTATTATGACATATTTAACACCTAGACATCATATTTTCTTAAAGAAATAAGAGTGGCATATATTCCCAAGTTTCTACTGTGGAAGTAGAGTGCAATTTGGACAAACTGATAAACTTACTGTGGCATACTGGGACATAGAAATGGGTGGTTAAGTAAAGTAAAAACCATCATAGTCTCTTAGGTGGTTAGGACCATCACAAGCTTCCAGAGCAGCTTCAATGCACCTTTGCATATATTATACAATCACACCGGTGGAGACTTTTCAAAAAACGTATTTGCTAATTTTGGTGTTTTGACAATGTTGGAGGAGAGCAATGTTTAAAAAGGGTCGTGCCTAGATGGTTACCCACAAGTTGCAAAAATGTGTGAAAACTCTTTTGAGACTGCCTGACGATCTATTCTAACCTTAACCATTCAAGGTCAATGCCTGACCTTAACCATCTCGCTAGAGTTTCACAATTTGTGGGTTACCTTCTTGACACAACCTCTTATAAGTCAGTCCAAAATCTCCCAAAGGTCTTTGGTTGAGATTTGGTGACTGACATCAAACTATTCAGTGACCCCTTCGTGCCCTGTATGGAGGCTCCTGCATTTACTGTTTCTCCACCCTCTGACTACTTTTTAGGGTATATGAATTTTTTTCCTAATGAAGCGTTGACATATAAAATACTGTAACTATTATTAGTTCCAACACAAACTGATATACACACCCCTTACATGAGGCAAATACTGTATAATAGCATGCTAATGAGTCAATGCAGCTTAAGTTAACAAAACATAATGAGGCAACCTGATTAGTACCAAAACATTGCAAATGATCAAATAGCAGACAAACGGCTAAGAGACAGATGTCAAACATGCAGGGAAATAGTGGTGGTTTCATTTAATCTCCTTGAATGCAAAAAACAGTTAATCACATAAAATGTGTCATACATAACGTTAACTTTTCAGTTACACACATGCTGTAAGAGTAAAAGGAAGATCAATTGTGATCAGGTTTACATTTCCTTTTCGATACATTTAAATGTGCCTTAGAACCACCGGTCACGAGGCATCACTCCTGCAGTGGTGAAGGTCGACAACCTCAGAATTGAAAAGTCTGAGTAAAACAACTCTTAAGACAAAATTGTAATACAAAGAGATACTGAAGGTATAATCTCATGAATGCATGACTAGCAACTTCAATACTGAGTGACACGAGACATTCACCCTTAATCTGGAAGATTAGTATTTAAAAAGAGGCAAATGTTGTGTTAATGAAAAGGTGGCATATACCGTCATTATTCCTGTCTTCAAAAGGATTTGGCACAGGAACAGTATCTGAAAGCAGCATGTAGAAATACATGCAGAAATACAGTATGTGTCCGAGACAAACCCAATCAGTAGGGAACTGAAATTGTTCATACTGATGTGCATCAAACTCTCTGCAACCATCTTAATGCTCCTGCGTGTTCTGACGATACCTTTGAAATGCGGATGTCCGAGTTCTGCAAGCATTTTTAAAAAAACACACACACAGTGCCTGCTCAATATTAGTGTAGGACTCTCTTCGGGGTTCTTCTGCGTCATCTGATCCTGGAGCGCTTGACAACAATTGTACCAGCTACCATATCATACACAGTCCTGTTGTGCTGGAAGAACAGTAGCGTGATGAAAGCCGGGAAAAAGAAGGCGATTGAAAAGTTCTTGTTCAAGGCTCGGACAGTTGATCTGCGGAGGCAGACAGAAGCTGTGATTACAACACATACAAGAGAGAGCAACAGGGTTATGTTTATGATGAACATATTGAAAGATAACCTTTAAAATTTGCTACTCACGCAGACAGAGAGACATTAGTTGCTGGCACTACAAGCACCCTGTTGGGCTGAACCAGAACTGATGAGTCACATGTAACAACTCTGAGTCCAACGAGAAACTTCCCTGGAGTGGCTCCTCCTGCTCCCCAAATGCACACAATCTGAAGGGAGAATGGTGTAAGAGCCGTCACTTAATTGCACGGGGGCCTTTCCAAAATTTACAAAGAGACAGCTGGCAGTTAAAGGGATAGTTTGGATGTTTTGAAGTGGGGTTGTTTGAGTTCCTTATCCATGGTCAGTGTATTACCTACAGTAGATGACGGTCTGCACGTCCCCAGTTTGGAGAAGCAGACAGGAGTTACCGAACCGAAGCAAAGCAAGGTACTGCTGTGGACGGGGCCGGCAACAAAACGTATTTTAGCCACCTAAAAGAAAGGCCCGCCTAAAAAAATAATATTAGTTTAAGTATACGCTATATTTAGAATATTTTTCCCAGCTTACATTGCCGTGAGACAGCTATACAGTCTATGTTTCTGACGGAGAACTGAAGATGTTATCTATGCTCTCGCCAAAGCAACCAGACTCCATTGCTAAAAGTAGTGATTTTACCTTGCAGAACACTGGAGGTCTACTACTGCCTCAATCAGTTAGTTTGTTTGTGTTATTGTGGTATTGTGGTTTCACCAAAGTCACAAAATATCACAAACAAACTAACGAGGTCTGCGAGGTAAAATTACAGGTTTTATCAATGGAGTCTGGTGGCTTTGGCGAGAGCATAAATAACGGCTTCAGTTCCCCGACGGCAAGGAAAACCGGTGAAAATATTTTAAATATATCTTACACTTGAACAGATAGATTTTTTGTGGTGAACACGTTTTGCTGGGGGTCTGCCGAACGTCATCTACCGCAGGTAATAAACTGATTATGGTTAAGTACCTCATACAACCCCACTTCAAAACACCCAAACCCTCCCTTTAAGGTTGAGACCACCGTTTTGTCTCACCTTAACTGTATTAGTATGCGGAAAACTTTTATACGAGTGCTTACCTCATAAAAACATACTAATATCCGGTACACAAGTGCAACAAGCATCATTTTCTGTAGCTCCTCCATCGATGTGTCCTCATCTATTTCCTCCACTATAAAATGCATGGCGAACTTGGAAACATCCCTGAAAAGCAAAGTCAAATATTTCTATGATATTAATCCAAAGAGTGTTTTTTCAATTACAGTTTTTTTAAAGAGCTGAAAAAACACAGGCCTAATCATTATGTCATCACAACTGCAGATATTAAAGAAACTCACTTGATTCCACTCAGATGCATAATACTGATGATTATGGTTGCTTTGATGAAAAACAGTATGAAGAAATCCACCATCTCAGCCAAAAGTCTTTGGAGAGGTGAAGGAATGCTATACTCCCGACCTGGTGAAAAGAAGCAGAAAAGCAAACACCCTAATATTACAACCATAAAGTGAAACCTTTCTCATAGGTGCCGCTGTAACAGTCCCCACTGTGAGGCTTTCCACAAGATGTAGGAACCAGGCTGCATGGTTTGCTCTCATTCAGCCACAAGCATTTGGGGATGTTGGGTGATAATAAGGCCTGGCACACGGTTGGAGTTCCAGCTCATCCCATAAGTGTTCAATGGGAAATTTAACATGAACTAACCATGTCAATAATGTGGTCAAACCAATCCATCATTTGGTATGGTTTAAGGCTGACCCAGATGATTCGAAGCTTCGACCATTGCCATGTTAATTGACCTCCAAATCAGTATTCGAATGCTTTGTTTTTCTTTTTAAAATAAGTATGTAATAATACAGTATAAATCCCCAAATAGCCCATGAATTAAGGAATAATCCCACAACATTATTCATATTCAATATGAATTATTATTAGTTATTCTCAGACAGATATCGCTGTTTGTTGTGTGTAGAGGTGTGTGTGTGTGTACAGTAGTGTGTCAGCGGCATTGTGGCAATGGGGGAGATGGAGACAGACAGACATAAGAAAGTGTAAGCCTGCTGCGCCGTGCCATGCCGCAAAGCTACGGATATCTTTGAATATTTCCCACCGAAGCTTTCGAAGCCCTAGAATGGTTATTGTCACGTTTTGTTTGGTTTATGGAACATGAAGATTTACCTGTAACTCATTTGCTTACACGCTAATAAATACAATACGAGGAGAACAACGACGCAGAGGTAAAATCACAAATCCACAGTGATTAAAAGACATGGAGACATTTATCTAATGTTTCCAAAAACTAGAGGAACACCTTGTGTCACTTTGGTTGGCTCAGTTAAGGCCATTATGATACCATTTTTTTTATTAATCAATCAATCGACAGAAATTTGCACATAAAATTCCTCCAATGGGAACATTACTCATCACAAACATATGACATGATGAAGCTTTTCATGTTACTGTAACTGCACCACAACTGGGCAGTTACAGTAAAGCATCCTACGCTCTTCTCTCCAGTAAGGCTTAATGATCAGGCTGTTGAGGCTGTTGGCACGGTACTGGATGACAGGCTAACATTTGAGACTCAGGTGGACGCTGGATGTAATAAAGCTCATCAGCGGATGTATTTTTACCGTAAACTTTGTAGTTTTATGGTGGACAACACTTTTATGAAAATGTTTTATTCTTGTTTTATCGAGTCTGTCTTGACGTTCTCTTTTATCAGCTGGTATGGGTTGCTTACCCTCAAAAACAGGAACAGGTGGCAGGGTATAATTAAAGTGTGCAGCAAAATTGCAGGCACCACCCTGAATGACTTGACTCCTCTATTCCAAAGTAGGACCTTGAAGAAGGTTCAGTCAGTCCTAGCTGATCCTATAGCCATCCCCTGTCCATTGAGATCAGGTTTCTCCCGTCAGGCCGCAGATAGTCTGCCTACATGTAGGACCAATAGGCTCAGAAATTATTTTGTTCCGACTGCCATTGGTTTCCTAAACAATGCCCTGTAATGTTGTATGTTGTAAGCTTTTGTATGTATTGCCTTTAATAGGTGTAATGGCAATTTTCATATCATATATCCTTTAGATAATCTCAGGGCCTCACATGTTCATCTTTGTCACCATAGGACAGTGACCTGACATTTTAGATCTCTGTAACTGCAAACAACAGATTGCTGAAATACTTGTTATGTCTTGTGATGCTCTGTTGTCTGCTGTGTGCTGACATATTGATACACTTTCTATCCTTCTCTTCCTTTCTTCTTTGCACTTATCTTCATGTTATGCTTTAAATGTATAAATACTGACTACTCTTTGTATTCGGGGCTCACTTGCCACAGTCCACAACAGGTGGCTGTGCTCGTGAGTCCATCTGCAGATGTTTTAGTTATTAATGTATGCCTTTTTATTAAATTCACTGAAAGACAAGTTGTTACGTTGGTTTGTGTCTTGTTTTAACAGAAACTGCCACCACATAGGCTATTTATTGTATTTGTTTGATGACTGTGTGGTACTGCTGACTGTACAACAAATTGCCCCTAGGGGATAATAAAGTTATCCTTGACCTTTGACCGGGCTGTATAGAGGGGAGTACACCTGTACAAATGTGAAATTGATGTGCCAGCATGGCTTGTGCATATAGTTTGCAACACTGGCACTGCATATAATCATCATCAATCACATAGATCATTCCTGATGATGTGACCCAAATATCTTACTTTGTTCACCACATTTAGCATTAAAAAAACTAAGGAAAATGTTGCTTAGGATCCTGATTGGTTTTAGCAGTCATGATAACACTCTTTTTAGAGTTCAATGTCATACTGCACACCATAACTGGAGCAGACTCTGAGTAGCTGTTGTTGCCTACATAACAAAAGGTGCAGTCAACCTGTCAACCTTTGAACACACCTTTATATGATGTTAAAAATACAATAACTCTGGAGTGTTTGTACCATTGTTTTCTGGCAACCTGGGGTGTCTCACATGTCATACAACCTGAGGACTAAAGGGGGGACTCAGAGCCAGCAGCTTGTACCTGGTCTCTGAGCGTTTCCATCCTGCTGCTGCTGCTGCTGCTGAGCGGCTGCTGCTGCTCCTCCAGCCGCCTCACCTGCCGCCCTGGAGGTGACGGCAGGTGGGTACGGCGACAGCGGGAGACCAAACGGGCCGTTATACCAGTTCTGTGAGTTGATATCAAGCGGTGTGGACGTCGTCCCGTCGTCTGACTGTAGGTAATACGGGCAGGACATGGCTGACGCTGCCATCCAGCTCTGCCAGCTGACATATCCGGAGTAGTACTGCCACATCCAGCCCTGCAGCTTCACGCAGTACTCCGTCGTGGCGTCTTTCTCGCTCTCCACATTGTTGTGGTTGCCTATTCGCTTGGTGACCTCGTCAACGAGCGGGTTAACCGCGTTAGCAGCGAAAGGTTTCTTCTTTTCCTCATCGACTTCCATGTTTGTGTTGTCTTCATCCGCCATGTTTTGATGATGGCGACGCGTCACGTAGGACGTCACTCCGGGATCATTTCATCTCTGGATGAAGACAAAATAAGTATAAAGTGAATATTATGATAGAGAAAACATATTTTTTTGGGAGGTATATTTACTTAAAGGTGATTAAATATTTATTTGCTAAAGACACACAAACTAACAAAACTCTTGTCCACTTCAAGACAAAATGTCTCCCCCCCCTCCAATTAGATTAGTGGTACTGCCCAGTTTTTACCTGTTGTTACACGAATCGGCCGCAAGGGGGTGGCATTTCTGCGAGATAAGATAAGAGATAAGATATTCCTTTATTAGTCCTGCAGTAGGGAAATTTGCAGTGTACAGCAGCAAAGGGGATTGTGCAAAAAACAAGAGTAAAAAAAAAAAGAGCTAAACAAAGTGTAACAAAATATGAACCATTTAAATAGAAGGAAGTATTGAGCTGTAGGCTGTAATTATCAAAATTAAAATGAAAAAATGCTTGAAACATTTTAGTTTATATGTAATGAGTCTATAATATATTACATTTTCACTTTCTTAAATAACTGACGAAGAATATTGAACTTTTTTGCAATATTCAAATTTTTTGAGCTGCACCTGTATATACAGTATTGACAATAAACAGACTATTAACAAAATTGCACAAGTGGGAAATGATATTGCACATTGAGAATGAAAAGAAATTCCACCTGAAAATATTGCACAGTATGAATTACACCTGAGTAGTAATAGTGATAATGATATTGCACAGTCATTATACAGTATAGTGCAGTTATTGTCAGTTTTTGGTGTGTCTACTGTGATAGAGATAGAGGCTGCAGTGAGATTATGACATTTGTGGTTCTTCAAATTCTTCAAAATGTTATAATTAAAATGAGCAATTAATGCAGAAAAGAAACGTTTCAGCCTTATTTTTATTTATTTATTTTTTACTTTATTGCTATTAATACAAATTAACTGGCAATTAATCATCAGAAAACAAAACCGCCTTGAGACTGGACCTCACCTGACATACATGTACACAAAAACAAAGTAACGCCACATATGGATGGAGTGGACACACATCCACCCACATACATACCTACAAAAAATATACATCAAAGACAATTAAGTACAGGATTCCTGACTAAGGTATTCTTTAAATAACATCCATCTCCTTTTAAAAATAGGCAATTTTAGTTGTACCTGTACCCATCATGTACACCTGTTTGACTTTTTGTAACCATTGAGCAATTGTGGGAGGGTTATTCTTCATCCAGTTAATAGTGATTATTTTTTCTTGCAACCATCAATAAGATATGCAAAACATAGCACTGATCTGTGGTTTCAGCCTTATTTTAAAAACTATTTTAATAATGTATTGCTGCAAAAAATGGCTGTTGCTATTTGCTGTTAGAACAGTTTGAAATATCACTTTAGGTCCTGGTAACTTGAGGCACTTATTTTTTATGTATGATAGATTAAATGGTTAATTAATTACAACCAATAGATTAATTTCATTTTTTTTTTTTTTTAATAATTTGACAAAAATGAAATAATTAAAACATGTTTGTGCATAGCCACTGGGTCATTTCAACAAAGCAGCCAAGTCAAACAAGGACAAATTTAAAGAATTCATCAGCTCATGGTGTGATTATGTTTAAAGGAGGTCTGCTTCTTAAAGCCTTCACCCACACACTACCCCGAGTAAGCTTAATCCTTAACAATAGGGTATTCAGAAATCTAAAATGAGTTTGGGAGAACTGAACCTCCTCTGCAAATCCTCACTCCCGCTGTGCATTTGTACATAACTTAAGAAAACTTAAATTTTTCAGTTTTACAGTTAAATTGAAAATCTATTTAGATATTTCCACCAAATTGCACATATTCAAAAAAACATTAATTTATCATTATGTTCCCAAGACATTTGCAAAATGCCTAAAACAATGTTCGTGTGTGTGCACGTGGCATAGTCTTATATAATGTGGCACTCGAGACAACAAATCAGATTTTCATTAGTAAGTACTACATTGTTGCCCGAGCACCACCCGGGGTTACAGCCATCCACTAAAGCCTGGAAATCTGTTAGAGGATTTGGGATCTAAACCTACTGCCCCAAAGAACCCTAATTAACACAAATTATGTGCACTTGCTTGAACTCCACGTCTGTGCGTCCAAGACGAAGGGCCTGGCACAAATGAGGTCACTACCCTGACCCCAAGCAGGGATTTGGCCTTCCCACCTCATCATGAGGACAGCTCTGATAGGACATGTTGCTTTTCCTTGTTTGAACAAAAGACCTCTGTAAAGCCCCCCCCTATTAGCCCATGCCTAATAGCTTTAAAGACTGTAATAATGACTTGCTATAAGGAGTTTAAAAATTGTTAACAGGCCATTGTACACCAACCCAAACTTGCCTTTTAAATACTAACAGGCATCGGGGCTTAATTTAAAAAAATAAAATAAATAACCCCAGATCCTAATGAGCACATGGTTATAGTTGAAAATTAAGGTCAGTGTCCTCATTTACTGACAGTTATTGTCAATTTATGAACTCAGATGATTAGTTTAAATATTTTTTGCATTAATAGCTAAATACACATGTGCACCAATTTAAGTGGAGTTTTAATTTTAGAAACACTGGACATCGGTGTATACTAGCATTTGACATTCAACGCTCTCCTAAAGACTGGTCCATTGAAGAGGACAAAATAAAAAAAAATGATAAATCATGCTGGCATTTGAATCCACATAATGTACACTCAATAAAGAACAATGTTTGGTATATTCATGCACAACCATTACACATATTGAAGGGTCACAGTTCAGACTTTATTGGCATGTTTGGCAATGAGCTCAGTGCATTTGGTGTCTTTGTAATGAAACAGAGGTGCCAGTCTAAACTACTTTGAGTTTTAATTAAGTTCCTCGCTCATAGGTCCTCACTGCAACCACGTCATCCATGACACATTTCTGTTGAGACAATGTACAAAAGGTTAGAAATATTACATTATAATCCAAGGATAATGCAAATATAAATCACTTAACATTAGGAATGCATATCCACAAACATGCATGGTCTTAATAGCACAGACACTCAGTTAATTACTCACAGCTGTTAGTTTTCCATCTTGAATCTCTCGTTCTAGTGTCGTTTTCTTTCCATCCCACGACTGTAGTTGCACCAGTTTGCCATTCTCAAAAGTGATGGTGGTCTGAAGAAAGAAAAAAAAAAAGTCAGAAGCACTATAATATATAATAAGATTGATATAAAATGAGGCACATTTTTTGTATATAATATGTTTTTCCTGTATCTATACTGGCTTATTTTATATTAATATTAAGTTTGTTAAGTTTCTTTGTACCGAGTGTTATTATTGGGGATGTTTGTTCTGTTGTTTCAAAATGAACAAAAAAAAATAAAATAAATATAATATTGCAAAAAAAAAAAAAAAAAAAAAAACATACATATGCATTAAAAATAAAAAATAAAAAATTAGGCTGACACAAGATGAACCCACCTTGGTCTTTCGGCCGTCTGCAGTCGTCTCCTCGAACTCCTCGCTCAGCTTGAACTTGATCTCTGTGGTCTTGAAGGTGGTTTCAGACTTCATTGAAACCAGCCCTGCATCGTCCACGCTGATCACCAGGTTGGGCTTTGCCATGTTGCCCATCTGCCTGGTGGCGAAGCTCACACCTGCAACACAATGGAGGGTTAATAAGCATGCTGTCTGATAAATGATGCTGAAATAGATCTGCTTACATGCTGCCGAATCTCCCACCCTTACATTTAGACATTTAACGCATCATTATTAAACATCATCCTCAATTTACAATAATGTTACATTTTTTTCAGTATTATATTTATTGTTTTGTTCATTTTGAGACAACAGAACAAACATTCACAAACGTCCCCAATAATAACACTCTCAGTACAAAGAAACTTCATATTAATATAAAATAAGCCAGTATAGATACAGGAAAAACATTCTATACAAAAAAATAGATATATAGGTAAAAAGAATATAGCTCAATAATGTTAATTAAATGAGTCCCTACCAATTGCCTTCATGTATTCATCAAAGTTCTCGCTGGAAGTCAGAGTCCAGGTTCCAACAAACTGCTCGACCATGATGCTTGAAGAAGATTTGATTTCAGTCTGCTGCAGAAACACACAAGATACTTCAGGGTCTCCTGTTTCACCGGTGAAGCGCAGAGAGACTGACGCTCAGCAGAAATCACATATTTGAAGCCTGGTCGGACACGTGCTTGATTCAGGGATCAGCCAATCAAGAGCAGGTGCTGATGTTGCCGTGGAAACGAGCGGATTAGAGGGGGCGTGGCTTGTAGATCAGATTTTCATGATGATGTTTGATAGGTGAGTGATGAAATGTGAGTTTAGTGCAGCATTAATTCATTAAAGAGGTGGAAAAAAGAGGATTTGGTGTTTGGTTGCATGTCGCCCCTGCAGAAGGAAAGATGCAGACGAATTTATTTGAACAAGAATAGAAAAATGATAATCAAATAAACAATAGAAAACTAAAATTATATTAATTAATTAAATTTAAAAAAATTATAATATAATCTAATATATATATATATATATATATATATAATAAAATAAGATTATTATTATTATTATTATTGATAATAATAATAATAATAATAATAATAATAATAGTAATAACAATAATAATAATAATAATAATAATAATAATAATAATAACAATAATAATGAAAATAATAGTAATAATAATAGTAATAGATAAAATGAGAAAAAATAGAAAAAAATATTTCAAAAGCTATCTGTAATACGGAAACAAAATTTTAGCTTTTTGTATGTGAAATTTATCCATTAAGAGTATGAGATTCACTATACAACAGAGTTAACAGAGTTAATGTTACATTCAAATGTAGTTGTAATGTCTTTCCCCACAATTGGAACAGAATGCCAATTTTTATTCAAAATAAATTATTGTAGATCTGTCTAAAACTTATTAAACTAATATTACCTTATGCCAGCAAAAAGCGCCCCTCCTTCTCTGAGTGAATGGTAATACTGATTTTGACCAGTAGATGGAGCATGTGAAAAGCAAATAGAATAGTTCTTAGAGGTTGTGTTCATAAGTGAGCATTTTAGCACACTTAGTAAAATATGCAAGTGTTGAAAAGCATCTCCAAATCAAAGTTAAACTTTTGTCATTGTACTTATGTTCATTCCTCGTGTATATTTTCCAACTTCATTAGAGCATATACAATGAATTAACATTTGAATTGCTTGACATTTAATACAAATTGCAAAATGTATTAAGTGTTGTAAGCCTACCAAAACCATGTTACAACATTATAGCAGAAAACTATCAGATATCAGTGGATTTGTGTAAAAAAGTCAGACTGTCGTGTACTGCCTCCCAGTGGTTTCTGTAATATATTACAGTAGGCCTTATATGTGGCCTTTTAAAACATGCAACCCAAAATACTAAACCCAAAGGCAAGTGAGTTAAAGTTGCATTTGAGAGGAAACAAAAATACAAAATCAAAAAGAAAACTAGTTCAAGGCTTTTGTATACTAAAACAATATGTCCTGAACAAGGGATCAACAAGCACAGACTCTGCTGCTGTATAATAGATGAGATTTCATTTATTTATGTAATTATTTATTTCATCTAAATCAACTCTATGAAAAACAGTGCAATGCAAAATGCAGACTGTGAATGCAGACAGTTTTGTTCATCAGACATTTGTTTGTTGAGGTGATATAACAGTTCACGAGTGCTGCTGATGGAGGTCTCAAGGAGATCAAAGTGAAAGAGTCTGCAGACAGAAATGATTGGAGATGCTCAGATGTAATCAGAAGCAGATCAGATGAGTGCCCTGTGACATATCTCCTCAGTGGATTAAAATGGATTCAGTTGCTAAATCCTCCTCTGATTGCCTCCCACCGTGCAATACCTTCACTTTTGGGTCTTTCAAACATTATTTGGGAGCAAAGTGCTTCTAAAAAAACACTTGAAACTGATTTGTCACTGCCTGCAACTTATGAAATGGTTGTCAAAACATGGAAGCCTGCAAATAAAAGACAAAACAAGTTTAGTAAGGTTGTTACTGCTTTTGCAAACTGTGCATTGTTTGTTTTAATGCAGTATGTCTTCACACAGGACATGAACCCTACGCGGGCCTACAATTCTGCTTTAACAACTGTAAGAACCTTTTTTATTATTCTATCGTAAGCCGAAAATAGTTCAAACAGAAATAGCAAAGCTCTTTCGGTTACATAATAAGTAAGAATAATAAGTAAGCTGACAGTGAGTACAAGTGGAGTGAAATGTCCCCTGAGAACCCATTTTTATCCTGCCCACTCTAAGAAGAAGAAGATTGTTTGCAGTTCTAAATGAGTTACTATGGCAACCAGGTTCTGCATGCATCATAATTTAGTCCTTGTGTTTCTAGCTTTTGATGAGAGATGCTAATTTGTATTAATATTTATTAAACTGTCCAAGAGCATGCAGTATAACATACGTGACGACCCTTTTGAGGTGGATTCACCCTTTTATCACGGCAGACGCTTGATGTATAATTCAAAATTAGCCGTCAATATGAAACCAGAGGAGCTGAAATCAATGCGCGCCATACAGAAAGGGCCGTAATGATGCTGTCACATGGCTGCAATATTTGATTTCATGGTCCAAAAGCATTAATTATTCATTAACTTCAATGACAGGCGGTAATGATGTGATAGCCAAACAGGCCAGGCTGTGATATATCATGGAATGTTGTTTACCAATCCAATAAGCCGATTACTTGTTGTTCTGTCACCCGGGGGGGGGGGGGTTTCTGCGTACATACACAGGTGCCATCCAGCAGGCGCAGGGCCTGTCTAATGAACATGAACTCTCACTGGCAGCCAC
Source organism: Sebastes umbrosus (assembly GCF_015220745.1). Lineage (NCBI taxonomy): Eukaryota > Metazoa > Chordata > Actinopteri > Perciformes > Sebastidae > Sebastes > Sebastes umbrosus. Next base: position 18,085,523 of record NC_051279.1, read on the forward strand.
AGAGAAGTCCTTTCCTCCTGGTTTTCATCAACACTTCAGCCCCCATTGATGGGAGAACAGTGGCCACGGACAAAAGCTGTATATACTGTACAAACACAGCTCTGAGCGGCAGCACACTGACTCATTCTTCAGTGTGTGTGAGAACGGAGGGGGACCCCTTTCAGCTCCTTTGTGTTGGTGTCTGTCAACAGTGTAGTTGGAGGCAGAGCCCATTGTGGCGGCCAGTGTTTCGTATTGACACAGGGCCTCGCTCAGCTTGTTCCCAGGGTCCAACCTGAGGACTCATGAATAATGGAGAGAGGATCCTCAGGGCCAAGGGCAAAGGAGTTCGCAAGTCTGACTGTGGGCTCGTTATAAACCTAAACTACAGCTTTATACGCCGGCAGGCAGGTAAAACTAAGATCACAGCCGACCATGTGGACGCTGACCTTTGCTGCAACTCCCTGCAGTTAATGATCTGTGAGAATCTGGCTTCATAAAGTACAATAAATGGAATATCACCTATTTCCAGATCATGCAAGTATTTAATTGTATTCCCCCCCTTCTAAGCTTAAACTGTCTTTTCTAATCTGGGTAAGCCTTTGCCAGAGGTAGAGGATAGAGATCTGTGAAAGCCTTTCAGCATGTTCTTAATGTAGGCTTACTGTAGTTGAGACTTGTCCACAATCTGTTTACTTTTTTAACCAAACCCCACCGATGATTTAATCATTTCTAGGAGACCTCCTGCTGGGTTGTCCGGGAAGGAACCCTAAAAAAGTGTTGCATCAGATTTTAACAATAAAAATATGCCTTCAGAATGCCAATAAAAAAAAGCCTAAAGACTAAATAACAATCACAAATTAATTTTAAAGGCCTTGAAAAAGCTTTAAGTAGCTAACTAAGCTAAGCTATAAATGTAAAGTAAAATAGAATAACAGGAAGATATGTTCAAGTTTGATGAGTAAGAGGGAACCAGTTGGGTGTGCGCCACAGGCATCATCAGTTCAGGTCTGGTTCCCAGCAGGTCCCAACCATCTGCTGAGAGGCTCACACGACCTGAGCGACGTGCCCTCTCCTCTTTGCCTTTTTACACGGCTGCTGGATGAGGGGGAACCAGAGGCCAGAGTGGGCGCCGATGTTCTGCATAGCCAGGATGAAGAGTGTGTGTGTGTGTGTGTGTGTGTGGCGTAGGTCAGAGAGGTGCCTCTTGCTTGTGTGCTTTGAGCTGTTTCATGCTTCCTGCTTTGATCTTCTCTCTCATCTCTTCATCCCACACGCTCCCTGCGCCTCAGGCTTCTGGTTTGCAGCACACCGGCGGTGGGGCTGGAGGGGCATGAGGAGGAGGGAGGGGGGCTACCTCTCACAGAGACACTGCTTGTTCTGTCGATACAGGGGGAGCAGCCTGTGGGGCACAGCCACCGGGTGCAGGAGGCCAGTGGGCGGAGGGTTCACCAGGAGCTAAAGTGATGCGTACTGTACAGCTCTCTGCTCCTCTTTTATGCTCCCTCAGATCCCCCAACAGTGGGCTGGAATTCTTGTGTGAAAAACAACTGCCTCAGTGCTCGGAGGGCAGCCTCCTGACCCCTTACAACATGGGAAAGTGCACCCCTCAGCTGGTAGTTATATAAAGCCTGCCGGAGTCATGAGAATCCCTGATAAATTACTTGGCTTGAGGCCTCTCTCATGTCGCTCTGCATCTCACACGGAACGATTATTTTCTATGCATCAATAAAATATGCTTTCCACGACAGCTGTATATAGGCCGTGTTCAAAGTGTTGCTGTGTAATCAATGTGGCAAGAAATGTTAGTCGTGGGACAGCGTGACAGTGGTCATGTGAATATGTGTCAGAAAACATCATTTTATCCTCCAGAGCCTGATAATCCTCATATAACCCCTCACACACACACACACACACACACAGTCCCTCCATACCCCACCTGCTGAGCCCAGACTGGGAAACACAAAAGCAGAGGCACAGAGCAGCACTCCTAATTGAAGATTAATTGTAAGGGGGGTACTTACCTTTATTTAGACATGTGGTAAGTGTTAGGCTGTGACAATTAAGTCAACCATCTCAGCAGATGACTGCACTTAATATTTCATGAGACACTTTGTGGGAGGGGGTTTCAGGGGGGTTCTGCCATGTAGCTCCGCAGCCAAATAATCAAGACTTTCATCCCTTTCGAGACGATGACAGAGATCATAAATATCTGTGATGGCAGAGTGCTCTCTAACCTTTTCCTGTCAATTCAAATTTAAAAATTCATCTTTAAGTCAAATGGACAAGTGGCTGTGGAGTGGACTAGATAGCAGTAGATGCATGTAACAAGTGTAATATTTTCCTTTTTTGAACAAAAGACTTGAAGGAGATGAAGATCAGTGATGCATTTACATTGTTTTATATGCAATTAAACATATGTTGCTGATGAAAGATTGCCAGATAAGTAGAGAACATACTTGTATTGTTGTAAGATGTTAATGAAAACTATTTAAAGACAACAGTCTACATAATCACCGGGACATTATAAATTGATATGGACATGTGATAAATTAGAAAAAAAGTGAAAAAAGCTTTGCACAAAGCATGTGGATTATAGTACAAATAATGTATAGAGACAGATAGAAGCAGCGATGGAATTAACAGTAGGACTTGCATGTTTGTGTGAGTGGGAGAGAGAGAAAGAAAAGAGTAAAGGGGCTGTGCTAACAGGCTTTCTGCAGATCACTGGCAGTTTGACTGCAGTGGAGAGTAATGGGGCTGGCAGGGCGGAATCAATTACTGGCCACAACAGATTTTCCCACAGGTCGGAGCTTGGGAAAGCAGTACTTTACTGCAGCGCAGACAGCTGGCACAGAGCATCCACTGGGAAAGGAGCCGGCTCGCAAAAAAAAGACAGCTTTTTTTTTATAAACTTGTGACACACCATAAATTGACTCTTTTCTGTTTCTTGGTTCTGTCTAAAAATACCAGTTGTTGTAGTCACTGTTAATCAGATTGTATTCCAAATGGCATCGGGCAAATGTAAAAATGCACACAAGCCCACAAAAAAGCCTTGGCCTATATAGGTGTTTGCGATAAAAGACTAACTCATACATGAAAACATCATATCATGCCAATCATGTCTTAAGCGCACACACACAAAGCTTAGAGAATTGTCCACAGCTTGACTCGACTAATAATTCATATGACCAGCGCCTGCGTGGTTCCCTTTGCGTGATGTAAACCTCTAGATACATTTCAATTAGAGCCACAAACACCCCCCACCTTGCCTCACACACACACACACACACACACACACACAGACACCATTGATATGCAAACAATGTTTTTCCTGTGGCAACACAATGTGTGGCCTTAAAAGTAGCTCGCTCGGCGGCCCTCCTTTCTCTGTGTGGACATCACGTGCTGTCTCCTGTTGCGCTTATTTGGGAAACCAGTCTTGTGATCTGCCTTCCCTCTATTGTGGAGCTGCATAAGTTAACTGGTAATGGACAGCGTACTGGTAAACCTTATGAACAATATCATTGTCGGGGGCCATTGTGAAGGAGTGTGCGCCATTGTGGAAAAACAAATGAAATAGATTTGTATTTATGTAAGGGTGACTCAGGTCATTCACATTTATTTCAAGTCAGCACATGAGGTTGTCCATATCAGAGTTCAAAGTTTTGTTTGAATCTTCTCTGTTCGTGCTGTGTAATTGAATCTAAGCCCTGTAATTGGCAGCCGGTATTGAGATCCTGGTGTCAGTATTATGACCTGAGGAGATTTTTTTTTTAAAAAGCTCCTGCTAAACAAAGAAACAAGGAAGTCAACATATCCTCCCTGGCTTTACCTATCCAGCAAGCACAGGGAGAATGGATGCCAACAAAGGCAGGAAAGTAAAGAATGAGAAGGCGGGTGTATTACAATCAAACAGTGGGAATGAGTCTTAGACCTGGTCTGGTCTCTGCCCAATATAGCGCCTGGGTGCTGACTGGAACCAGTGAGAGGGGACAGACAGGAAGCTGTGGCCCATAGGATAACATTGTTGTATGGAAGTTGTCTGGTAGACATTTCCCTCAGTCGGACAAGTTATTTAGGACCAGCATGGGTGGCATTTTCTCTGTCTTACATAATATGTCATGTAGCAAAGTTAATACCTTTTTACATGCACCTCCACTCTATTTGAATAAAGCATGGACAAGGCATGATCTCACACATGCAGAAATATCCCCCAGAAGCCCCCCGCTTCCAACACACACACAAATGCAAACTCCACTGCAGCAGTTGTTGAATGACAGGTATAAGATGTCAGGATGGTGTGCACACAGGATGCGGGCACGGCTGCGAGCGTCGCTGCTGCCGACAGCCCCAACGGTTGACATAGTAAATCAATCCTGATGGGAGGGTGGGTGGGTAGGTCGGAGGCGGAGGGGGGGTCCAATGGGACTGAGCCGGCCTCTGTCAGACACACTCAGCCACTCAGCCAGCCAGAGAGAGAGACTGTCGACGGGTGGGAGAACACTCGCCGGGAAGCGCTCACACGGAGATTGAGTTACCACGGAATTAGATCAGGGCTGTGGGAAACGGCACCTCCTAAACACACTCGCACACTCTCGGTCACACACACATAAACACATGCAGACGCACCAGCACACACTCACAGGCCGCACTCTCGCACACAAAAGAGTCACCAAGGGAAACCTGAGGGAAGATTGAGGAAGGCAGCTGGGCACACGCCAGTTTCAAACAAATGCTTGCTTATACCTCTTAGCTTCCTGGCACTGGTTCGAGAGTGGTTTCTTCAGATTGGTGCCGAGTTAGGCCCACGGTCAACAGGCAGACTGGCATGTTCAAGTTATTAAATCTAGAAGATTTAGAGAAACATGGCAATCACAGACAAATGGGCTCAAACCAAACACACTTTTTCACATCATCAACTGGAGGTGGAGGCTGAGAAAATGTTGTGATGCCGCAGTCGAAAGAGTCAAGGTTGTTGGAGGGGAAAAAAAAATCCTAATTATGTTTAATGGATCACAGGAATGTCAGGGCTAATGTGAAGGACCTTGACAGTCAGGTGTGAGGAGAGTGGTTTGTGTCTGCTTAATGGAGACCACATGAACCTGCCTGTCTTGTAGAGCCGGTGGCACTGTAGAACTATTACCATAATAACATCATAAACAATACTCAAGTGATCCCAAATATACTAAGCTGCCTATCAGCACAGAGTCATGGGAAGGCCACGTATGGTTTAGTTTGGGGTAGAGGACACAAAACACAGGGTTGTCGAGCAGTAGACCGATTTTCACATCCCGAGTGAAAACAACAACGTGTAGTTGTCTTTGTGTTCACAAGCGGAAGTTTCACTTTCACTTTTCAAACGTAGTTATTTTAAGTCAAAACACAATGTTTATCCCTAAACTTAACTAAGTGGTTTTGTTGCCTAAACCTTAAAAAAAGTTTTAGGTTTGTTGCCTAAATCTAAAGAAGTTGTGGTTTTGTTGCCTAAAACTAAAGAAGTTGTAGTTTTGTTGCCTAAACCTAAGAAGTTGTAGTTTTGCTGCCTGAACCTAAAGAAGTTGTAGTTTTGTTACCTAAACCTATGAACTTGTAATCGTGTTGCCTAAACCTAAAGAAGTTGTTGTTTTGTTACCTAAACCTAAGAGGTTGTAGTTTTGTTGCCTAAACCTAAGAAGTTGTAGTTTTGTTGCCTAAACCTAAAGAAGTTTTTGTTGCCTAAACCTAAGAAGTTGTAGTTTTGCTGCCTGAACCTAAAGAAGTTGTAGTTTTGTTACCTAAGCCTATGAACTTGTAATTGTGTTGCCTAAACCTAAATAAGTTGTTGTTTTGTTACCTAAACCTAAGAAGTTGTAGTTTTGTTGCCTAAACCTAAAGAAGTTTTTGTTACCTAAACCTAAGAAGTTGTAGTTTTGTTACCTAAACCTAAAGATGTTTTTTGTTACCTAAACCTAAGAAGTTGTAGTTTTGTTGCCTAAACCTAAAGAAGTTGTTGTTTTGTTACCTAAACTTAAGAAGTTGTAGTTTTGTTGCCTAAACCTAAAGAAGTTGTAGTTTTGTTGCCTAAACCTAAGAAGTTGTAGTTTTGTTGCCTAAACCTAAAGACGTTGTAGTTTTGTTGCCTAAACCTAAAGAAGTTGTTGTTTTGTTACCTAAACTTAAGAAGTTGTAGTTTTGTTGCCTAAACCTAAAGAAGTTGTAATGTTGTTGCCTAAACCTAAAGAAGTTGTAGTTGTGTTGTCTAAACCTAAAGAAATTGTAGTTTTATTGCCTAAACCTAAAGAAGTTGTAAATGTGTTGCCTAAACCTAAAGAAGTTGTAGTTTTGTTGTCTAAACCTAAAGAAATTGTAGTTTTATTGCCTAAACCTAAAGAAGTTGTAGTTTTGTTGCCTAAACATAAAAGAGCCTTTTTGTGTGTGTTCAAAATGTAACGTTTCATGCAGTTTTACAACATGTTAAGTTTTGCTTTCACTTTTACAACATATAGCATATACCCACATCTATGGTGCTTATAGCAGGCAAAAACGCCTATTTAATGGTCTGATAACAGTCGAATCGGGTGACAAATCTGTCCCACAAGCACTTCTTTGTGAAGTGAAAAGTAATATCAAAGTTCATGAGAAACACCATCCAGATAGGGAGTGTGCAGGCCTCAGGATTTTTTCACCACGGGATTATGCACATGTTGAGGTTTATAAAGTGTAGAAATGCATGAAATGGGTGAAGGTACAGTAGGCATGATTTTTTAGTGAAAGTATCTGCTGACAGGGAGGGCAGGGGCGTGTCAGGGATAGTGTGTGAAGGCTCATCCACACTCAGAATGACTGAAGCTTGCACATTGTATCTGTCACCACCGAAACCCCTCTGACATTCTGGGAACAGCGTGTTGGCCTGCAGTTGCTCCCTGGAATCAAGCTCTCTTCCGCACTTGTCGAGCTCCCAACGCACCAAGTTAACAACTGACCTGACGGACAGAGCAGAGAAACAGCTGCTGCTCTACAAGGTACTGGAATGGACGACAGCAGGGGGGTCACGCTCCCACTGATGGCCTTACCAGACACGTCAGGCTCAGGATGCACAAATTATACCAGCCTCAAGTGCTAGCTTTTCCCATACCTGACACTTGGCTGCTGTTTTTATATGGTATTGTGTGTATTTTATATGTCTAATTATATGACTGCAGTGTTATGTTAAATTAGCAATACCACACTATAAAAAATTTAAAAAAGTAAATTCTTTTTAAAAAAGTTATATAAAGTAAATGTCCTGCTTTAAAAATTTTACTTGAGGAAAAATGCAGAAGTATTGACAACAAAGTGTCAAAAATACAAGTAGTCATCATCCAGAATGACCTCTGGGAATGATATGTCATTATAGTATTGGATCATTACTATTCATGCATCAACATGTAAGCAGTACTTCAGTGATGTAAAATTGTACAAAAAATGTATAATTGTTACTTTTAGAGCTTATTCGATTAGTTGTCAACTATTAAATTAATCACCAACTATTTTGATAATTGATTTGAGTAATTTTTTAAGAAGAAAAAAAGTAAATATTCTCTGATGCCAGCTTCTAATCTGAATATTTTCTGGTTTCTTTACTCCTCTATGACAATAAATTAAATATCCTTAAGTTGTGGACAAAACAAGACATTTGATAGATCAAACAACTGATCGATTAATTAAGAAAGTAATCGACAGATTAATCAACAATGAAAATAATGAAAATCTTTAGTTGCAGCCTAGTTACTGTCCACCACTGTATGATGGTTTTATTAGTATATATACAACATAACATTATCTTAACATTAACTCATTAAAGCATAGAAGATAGAACAAAAGTTAGTGTGTGTTTTTTTTAGATCATTCACATTAAACATTTGCCTTGTATTTTATATATTTATATATAGGCAGAAATATCTGTATCTCCTGCCACAGTCAGAAGGGATCAGTTACACGGTGGAACATAAACATTGAAAGCTCCCGTGTTTTATATAGTTTGCCCTCTGACCTGAGCGTATTAGTGGGGTCAACATTTTCACACCTTCTGCAGCCAACCCCATCCAGAGAGAAGCACTTATGCTTTGCTGCTTATGTCTAAGAAGGTTTGTATGTTTTTTTTTTTTTAAATGTAGCTCACAAAAAAAAACATTAATTTAAAGTTGCAGGCAGCTTCCAAAAACATTTCTGTTTCTCGTTCCCACTAAACAGCAGAGCGAGGTTCACTGTTTTCACCCACAGTGGATGAATGATTCCCTGGGAAGGTCTGTCTGCGCCAGTCAGTTGACCTGTTTGCAGTGACCGGGGAGGAGGTGGTGGAGGAGAAGGAGCGGGTGGAGGGGGTTTCCTAGGAGAGCCTGGCAACGCTGACTGACTAATGTTGGGCCTCCCGGCTGATCAATGCTGTTGTGGAAGCACACAGCTGACAGCAGACAATGAACAACACACTCTGCTAATGGGCCGTGTGTCCTCCACAACTCCAAAGAAGAAGAGGGCTCCTGCTATAATGGGGCCTGTTGCTCATGAACTGGGGTCTCAGCAGGGAGACCGAGGACCTGAGGCCAGGAGTCTACCGGTCAGCCTGAGCTGTCAGGACTCAGACTCAATACTATCTATTAAAAGTTATGTATTAAAAATCATGCTTTTAATATAACATTTTAAGGAGAGACACTACAGGCATTGTTTTCCATGCACTGATCAATTTTGAGATTTTTTGGGCTATTTTGCTTCCACTTCTTTCAGACTAGTGGAAAGAAAACATCTAAAATACACATTTAGGTGTTTATTTTACTTCACTTTGTCTATTTGCGTCTGTAAATTTCTCCTAAATTCACCAAAAGTTAGCATTAGATAATGCCTTATTTGCATATTTAAACATAAAATTTCAGAAAACTTGTGATACAAACAAAATGTCTTAATGTAAGTAATCAACTGGGGCAGTTTCTTGGTGATATTTATTAGTTAAATGTTTAACCCTATTCATTAGTGTCTTCAAAATGTATTGAATTTTACAATCCATATCTTTAAAGGCTGTTTTTTCTCAGACTCTGACTCAGAAATCTCCTCTTCAGTAGCACTACATCAAACGTTCCAGTTTCATTCCTATCTACATTCTGAAGGTTGTTACTGAGGGGTTTGTTCATATCATTTCATCATTCATAGTCTGATTTATATCACAGTTTATTCCTAAAAACTAGGGATGCACTGATCCAACTTTGTCAGTCTCAATACCGATAGCGATACCTAGGCTTTGTTTATCAGCTGATACCGAGTACCGATCCGATACCAGTGTTTAATTAATAAGCTGCATGCCTCACTGTGTGGAAGTGATTGGGATCATCCTATTATGTGTAAGGCAACATCAGGTTTGACATTGCTTTCTTAAGTTTGTAAAACAAAATGTAACAAATAAATACTTAGATATTCACTGAATTGTTATTTATTATTAAAATAATTAATCATACACCAACAACTTGGTAAAAAAATCTTCAAAATTAGCAGGAATTACAATTCAAGTGTAAATCTTTTCAATGCAGCAACAAATTGGTCAAAACTTAAACAGGTATTAAAATTCCAGTATATAATGTATATAATATATACGAATTGAATTGGCTGTTGACAGTACTTTCTGATTTATGTGGGATTGATAAAAAGAGAAATCCTTTGACTCTATTCCAATGTTCAGATTTATGTTCTGGAAATGTATGCAATTTTCTTTTCACATATTTAATAAGATAATGCCTCATTTGCATATTAAAACATAAAATCTTTGAAAAATTGTAATACAAAAAATAATTGCATCAATGTAAGTAATCAACTGGGGAAGTTTCATGATGATATCTAGGCTATTAGTTAAATTTTTTAACCCTATTCACTTATCTCCCTTTAAACACTGATTCAGATCATTGCAGAAATGAGTTTCAGTACTTTCCTCTGAGACTTTGGGCTTGTTCATTGATTTTAATTTTTTTTTTCTTTATAAAGTATATGTCATTCAAATACCAGCTCGATTTTAACAGGCTCAAATCTACTCAAGCACCGCCCACATCATCATGGGAACCCGCCCCCCTCTCCACGGTGTGAGAGTGATCAGAGCAGAGAGGCAGTCTGATGTTTAAACTGTTGCACACAGAAGGTCTCTGCTGACAGTTCACCACCGGAGCTTCATCTGAGAGGACTACTTTATTTATCACTGCAATCTGGGAAGCAAAATGAAGCGAAGCCACAACTACAGCTCATCGGAAAGCGACCTGGATGACAATGTTGAGGTGGAGAAGGACAGTGGTGACGAAAATGGGTATGTTCACTTTTTTAAATAATCATTATGTCATATGTTTTATGACAAATGTGCATGTTTTTATTCCACTAACTGCTAAATTTCAACTTTATTTCATGTGCGTTTTAATTGAAAAAATGATTTTATTTTCCTTTAAGTCAACTTGATTCTCACGGCTCGATGTCACCCTCCACAACCACCCAAGTTCAAGCCAGGAAAAGGCGCAGAGGGGTAAGTGAACTCATCATCTCTGGTGCCAAGTTGCTGTGTGGTAGATCCAACTGTTTCCATCCCACCTGTCACAATTAGACTACATTGTTTTGTTTGTTTTTTTACATATTCACAGATTATTGAGAAAAGGAGACGTGACCGCATCAATAATAGTCTGTCAGAGTTGAGAAGACTGGTGCCAAGTGCTTTTGAGAAACAGGTAAGCGGGTCTTTATGGACAGTCACACATACATGTTTTTTCTTCATGGACACCAGACAGGAATTATCACTATCATAAAAAGTGACACTGTTCTTTCCTATTTTTATTTTTTTTTACAGGGATCAGCTAAATTGGAAAAAGCAGAAATTTTGCAAATGACTGTGGACCATTTGAAGATGCTTCATGCATCTGGTGGCAAAGGTATAACATCCCCTTTCTTTTGGCTTTTGGATGATAAATAAATACATGAATCTGCTGTGAATGACATATCTGACCACTCTGCTTCTTTTCCTTTCCAGGTTTCTTTGAGGCTCATGCTCTTGCTAAGGATTACCGCAGCCTGGGCTTCAGGGAGTGTCTGGCAGAGACAGCTCGCTACCTGAGCATCATAGAGGGTCGGGACGGTGCGGACCCCCTCCGCGTACGTTTGGTGTCCCACCTCAGCAGCTACGCCTCTCAGAGGGAGGTGCACACTGGACTGGAACACTTAGCCTGGGGCTCTGCCTACGGTGCTGGTCCTGCTCATCTCCCCCACCCCCTCCTCCTACAACACCCCCAGGGCAGGACACCTGCATCCAGGAGCAAAAGTAGCCCACCCTCCTCCTCCTCCGCCTCCTCTTCTTCCTCTACATCTTCCTCCCCCTCCACTGAGGCATCTGGGACATCCAGACTCGTCGTCATGCCCCCCGCAGAGACCCTCAGGGTGCCTCACAACGGCTCGCTGGCCCTCAGTCTGTCTGTGCCAACATCCAAGCTTTCGCCACCACTCCTGTCATCCCTCTCCTCGCTGTCGGCCTTCCCCCTCTCCTTCGGTGCTTTCCCTCTGGTGTCCCCGGCGGCCCTCGGCACAGTGAGCCCCTCCTCCACCCTGTCAAAGCCTTACAGGCCGTGGGGCACAGAGATTGGGGCCTTCTGAAGCTAACAACTGGACTGAAGGCAACAGCTGAGCTGTGCCCACCACCGCAGGACAACCTGACTCTGTTTCTATAGCAATAAAACAGGGGAAACAAAGCAAACTGACTTTATTTTATTAAATATAAAGAATAAGTGGGAGAGGTCGCCCTCAGTATGTCGTAATCTAAAGAGAGGAAATGATTTTATGTTATTCATTGACTAATTTAGTTAACATGCACTGTCTCTATAGGTTGAGGATATGACATATGGGCCATGAATAGATTTACTGTAAGACACACAAATATAGAGGTTATATTTTATAGACCACATACTGGAACTTCTACAGTTGTCGAGCATGGGATGTCTGTTTTTAACATAATGTAGAGTTACTTAATTCGGCCTGTTTCTCTAGTGTTATCAGTTGAAATGAATAAGCATATTATATGTGCCATTGTTGGAAAACTAACCACTTGAGAATTAGAAACTTGCATTCTTGTATCTATTTGTGATATTTTTGTACCAATAAATTGACTTAAAAGTATAAAACGTGGATTTAAACCAAAGTTTTTGTTTGTTTCTTTTCATAGTGTATAATAGGTCGCTATTATTTCTACCATGAGTCCTTTATACAAGCAGGCTAACTTTCCTCCGAGTGATTAAGACCTTATCTTCCCAAATGACATATGATCCGCAGGTGCATTTTTGTTACAATCCCGTAGAAGTTAATCATGAGATAATAAGGTCCCCGGTTATTGACTGAAAGGCAATTCCTTCACTGTGTGCCAGGTGAGTAACCAAATCTGAGAGCATTGTTGCCCTTATGAATACCCAGGAAATCATTAAGAGCCAGAGGAAATCCTTTACAATGTTGCCCTGACCTCACCAGCTCGGGTTGGTCTGAAACGGAGACAATAGTGTGAACAGGATGGGGACGTTGGAGGAAAGCGGTTAAAAAGTAACAACAATACACGAGACAGCTGGACTAATAAATCACCACAGTGTTGTTTCTGGTCCAATCTGAGTGACACAGACTTTTAGGGGTTCACCGTTTTTTTTAATGACTCAGTTGTATACGTCCGTGCAGCACCTCAGGCTTCCAGGAGGGGCAGTGTGTGGTTTGTTCCCCGAGGGGCAAAGGCCACATGCTATTAATGATATATTAACTATATTGTCTTCCTTCGAAATAATAGTCAATTTAAAGCATTTAATCTGTCTTTGCTCCTTCTAAATGAGGATGTTATTTAAATTCCAAATAATGCTTCTCGTGAAACACAACACAAATTATCTTTATTATTATATCAGTGTTTTTGTTTTTATATTTCTTCAATATTTGCTTTTGGCATATTGGGAATTTTGGGCCAGCTTTTGGATTGGTATCATACTGTAGACTGTATGAGTGGTATGGGCTTCAGCTTGGTTTGTTCTTTCTAGAGAGATCTGCCACTGCCACCTAGTGGAGGAACTTTATCTTACACATGCCTGATGGAGGATCATGGATTCATTTTAGATGTTTATCCAACGGGTTCTCATCCCAACTCGTCACACACTGACGCTTTGTCAGACCCCTCGGCGTCACTTTTCGGTCGCAGTAAAGATGTGCTTAATGTTGTAAATAACACAAAAACACTTGTTTAGGATCAGGCAACAAAACCACAATAGTTAGGTTTAGGAAAAAAACAACATGGTTGGGCTTAAAATTACTACGTTTACAGTGAAAATGTGACTTGACGTTGTGTTGTTGGACGCATTCATCTCCCCTCCTGCCCACCCTGTGTGTGTCTTTCACTCTTTAAACTACATCACCACAGCACCTTCCCTCAGCATTTAATATTAATGGAAAGCTGCTAAAGGGTGCTAAAGGGTGTCTTGTGCGGCAGGATCGAACGCAGACAGCTGTGACAAAGCGTCGGTATTTGACGCCCTGGGAATGAGAACGGGCTGGTTTATTATATGTTAGTCTAACCCTCGAGGAATAAACCTGACTTTATATGAATTATGCCAAAAAATAGTATACAATATCCAAAACGAATTAACATTAAAGATGAATGAACTAGGGGAAGACGGCGATTCTCGGGATGTGTAGATAACTGGTTCTTTTATTTGGCAGTTTACATTTCCCCTCCTTCTTTTAGCACAGAAAAGTATTGGATGGTGCATGCCATGTTCACAGAACCTCAAACCTTTATTCAGCAAAGCTTTCACAGAGAAATATATGAAGGGAGAAACACAAGCAGCAGAGGATGCAGGCAGATATCAGTGGTACTGTATATTAAAAAGAGACTAGTTCAGTGTGCTGAATGTAAAGCATCCCGCATTCGTTCTCCATCTAATCCCCTAAAGAGAGCAGAGGCTAATGATGCCTTGTGGTAAAGTCGCATTCACACACACCCACACAGACATACAGTATGGTCACACTATCAATATCAAGGTGGGAGCAACAGCACATTCCACTGTCCAAGACAATATGCATGGTACCAGTATGGTGTCGTAACATTCAAGAGTATGTAACAGAGCTAGAGTGATTTAGCTGGAGATGGATTCATTGAGAGGTGCTGTTGTTCGGGGGTAAGTGGGAATCTGATTAACAGTTGCTCCCATTGGGCAAAGACATTCTTAACAACAACAAAGCACCTATCAAGTTCATTATCAAGCTCATTTCAGAGGAGGTGGACACTTTACGGATCTGTGGAGTTTTGGCGTATTGTTACGTTCCAAGCGTGAATGAGTGGGTGTGCGTGTGAGGAAGATACAGATGGGATATCTCGTAGGAGCCTGTGGTGTTTCAGGTACACCGACCGTCATTCTTTTACAAAGACACAGAAACATCATCATCATCATTATGACATCATCAGGAAACACTGCGAATGCCAGTCTACAGCCAACTCACAACACCGACGGACGGCTTTCACAAGAAAAAAGGGTTGTGGAGTCAAATTTTCAAGAACTGAAACGTTAATCAATCACAAACAAAAATGTTTGAAATCGTACAGTGCAGTACAATCTGTATGTACTTCACTTACCATGATAGATAGATAGATAGATAGATAGATAGATAGATAGATAGATAGAGAGAGAGAGAGAGAGAGAGAGATAGATAGATAGACTTTAAGAAAAAAGTATTTACAAAATAATAGCCATATTCTCACATTTTCTCTAAAATCAACAAATCCATTCAACTCTCAAGATGAGTGTTATTGATGTTTGTATCCACTGATAATACTGATAGTGGTGGTGGTGTGGTGTGGTGTGGTGTGGTGTGGTGTGTTGTGATGTGGTGGTGAGGACCTCGAACTTCTCGGCCTCCAGGGGGTTGGGTGTCTGTTCTGAGGAGGGTGAGGGTGGGGCGATGGAGGGGGGAGGATGGAGGGACTTTGATGGACCACGGAAGTCAGGACTGCTGTGAGGCTCATGCTGTCAACTCTTCCCTCTCCCTCTCCCTCTCGCCCAGCTCTTTGTTCTTGCGCACCAGAGCTGCGTGTCTCTCCTGAAAACACGAGAACAACAGAGAGAGAGAAGAGAAGAGTTAGTCATCAGGCGTCAGGCCTAAAGAAAAACACAAGATTTCTGCATTGCTCACCTTCTCCTGTAGACGCTCGATCATGGCCGCCAGATGGGCGTCACGGTTCTCCTTGATCTGGTCCATCTTCATCTGCAGCTTCTCCTCGGCCATCTTGCTGAAGTTGCTGTTCTCCTCCATGGCCTTGAGCAACACGTCCCTCTCGTGGTCTCGCTTTTCTGCCAAAGCCCTCAGCACCTGGGCCTCCTGATACTAAAGAGACGCACAGCAAACAAAAAAAAGATTAATTCTGAATGATTTCAAATCTAAAATGTGCTTCTTTCTTTTCCCATTTTAAACACCCAAAGCTATTTCAAACATATTCACCTTCCTCCGGTCTTCAGCAGCCTCCAGTTTCTTCTCAATGTCATCCAGGGAGATGTCCCTCTTGGGAGGCGAGGGGAGGTTGTGGGCTAGGTCTGACACCGGAGACTGGGGCTTGAGAATCACCTCAAAGGCCTGACCAGAGGCCCGCTTGTTTATAGCTTTCACCTCCATGTCTGTAAATCAGACAATTATGATGATGAAACCAGCAAAATCAATGTCCAATAAATCAGTCCAACAATACGTCATTATTATCTGTGTCTACAGGGTGGATGAAAACATCCATGGGGGACAATTTGTTTGATCCAAAAGAAAAAAATCAATGTTCGAGCTGATCCATACCTTCAAACTCACACACGAGCTTGTTGCGTGTCTCTGGGTAGAAGCAGGAGCAGATGAGGGAGAGGACGGACAGCTCCTTCATCTTCTCTTTATACGCTGTGGGAACATAAACACACCGTAGCATCATGGTGGTGGTGAGTCTCTCTGTTACTCATGAAAACACTAAAACTGACCTGCGCAGGTCTCCTCACTATACCACATATCTTTATACAAACACAAATCAATTACTTGAGATATTTCCAAATTAGGATAAGGAGAGGGAGATTTTCACAATAAAATCAATTAGCATGAGAAGGCCGATGCATCTGAAATGTATATATAAGTGCCCTGTTGCTTAATAATTTATTGGATGGATGTATTCTGTAAGGGTGATTGCTCTTTTATCGGATCTTAAGACATTTGTGACTCATTTGAATCGAGAAATCAGAGTGCCTCGTCTAATATCCGCTTGCAATCTGCACCAGATGAGTGATTAGACAGGTCTGTGCGTCAAGTTATTCAATTTCCTGTTGAACTCTCAGCTGATTGTCATGATCACGATAATCATAAGCATGTATATCTATCTGTCTTATCCCTATGTTGAGTGTCAAATTTTATCTCTACTAGATCTGGCGTATAAGATGTGCTTTCACCCGTTTCATACTGACTATTTTTAATCTCATCTGCAAATTCTGTCTCCATGCTCTCTCCTGTATTTGACAAAGTGCCCACATGGCTGTTCAGAGAGGGCTATACAGATTGTCAGTGCTGCTAAGCCTTCTGCTGCAAAGGCCAGCGTGTGAAGCGGCCCCTTGCTGCAGGGCTGGCCTGCCTCCCACCCTGCCATGCACCTGGCTGTCTCCTCCTGCCACCAACACACACATACCATAATGAAGCCAGTCTGCACACACCCTGCTGGATCGTAGATGATGGGGACCAAATCCGGTTGCTTATATTAAAAAGCACCACTATTTTATATACAGAGGCTAAACAAACCCATGAAAACAAATATGCTAAATGCCTGATGGCCTATACAACAATAACTGTAACCATCAGAGGAGATGACTAATGCGAGGTATCTGATAATATAACATTTGGTGAGCTATAACTCCTACGCCGCATTTGTATTTGCTCATATGCCAATAGTGGGTTTTTTTGAGAGACAAATGGCAACCCATCTGTCACAGCTGGGGGATGCATCCTTTGGCAAGGAGGAAAATAAGGAAAGCTATAATAAAAAGGAGCAATAACAGATAAATGATAGGATGAAACAATCACGTTCAGGAGAGGCTATGCAGAGATTTTAAAATGGCAAAATGATATATTAAAGTGAGACTGTTGAAGCCCTCTCAGCTTCGCTTTAATGGTCGGCAGCACAGCATCTTTGGGTGGGGTCCGTCTGCATTATGCTGCATGTTGGAGGCTGCTGGAGCATGAACCAAAGGTGCGGCTGTAGTAAATAAAGCTGTCAAGGGGCCAATATCCATCCGTTTTATCTAATTATAATCTGTTACACAATATAAATATATATATAGATCAAAGCAAATGACGTAGATGAGGATAATGGAGGAGACATTTCAGTAATGATGGAGGATGCTCATATATTCTTGCTGTCATTATACCAGTGTCTCTGGATGAGACAATAGGCGATGGAGAATATCAAGAAAAATGATGTTATAGTTTTAATCAGAACATGTCTGAGTGGAGCTAGAACAGAAAGCACGACCACCGTCCTAGACAATATAATAGGCCGACATGGTTCTCTATACAGAAAGGATCTATAACACAAGTCCATCCATCTATCTATACATACATTACGCATTGGGTTTTTATTGGTTTTCTTACCGGTTGCTGTTTTGGCCATGGCTGATGTATTTGTCCGCAGAGGATGCTGCTGTAGCTCTGTTCAGGTGAACGGTGATGCTGCTTAAGGCACTGAGTCAGCGAATAGACCGAGAGGGTTGGAGCGGATGGCAAACAGGAGGAGGTGGGCACGCACTCACGCACGCACGCATGGACGGGAGCGCGCAGGCAGACCCTCCTCTTCGTCCTCTGACGCGCAGAGCAGCATCCTATATGTATGTGACCATATAGACTACACTTAAAGCTGGCAGACACACAGGGAAGTCGATAGATAATGTTCTCCACACCGGATACTTTTGACTTGTGTTTTTACTGGATCAACATGTATGAGACTATATAGGTCCACAGTGAGCTAAGCATACTTTATGATGTGCTATTGTGTGTACACTGCAAAAACAGCCCTACTAGAAATAAGCCAAATATTCATAAATTTCGACAATTTTTTTTTGTTTTGAGCAAAAAAATCTGCCAATGGGGTAAGCAAATTTTGCTTGGCTATAATTCTTAAAACTAGACTATAAATCTAGACACTTTAAGACTGTAATGTGTCTTAAAACTAGAAAAATAGGCCAACATTTTGCTTATTACAAGCAAAGAAACTGTTATGTAAGAAATGTTTACTTAAAATGAGTGTTGTGCTTTCTTGATTAAGCTGACTTTAAGATTTTCTTACTTAATTTAAGAATTTACACCTTAATTAAGATTTTAATATCTTATTAAGAAAAAGTTAGATATATTTTCTTAAAATGAGATAATTTTTCTAATGCAAAACTTGCTTGTCGAGATTATTTTTCTTTTTAGGCAATAAATAAATAAAAAATCCTAGAAACAAGGCTTTTTTTACTTTCTTAAAAATCCTTTTTTTGCAGTGTATGTGTATTGTGCGTTTTGTATGTTCTTTCTTGTATGACTGTAGTATGTTCTCTTTGTCTTGACCTGCCAAGGGACTACAGATGTGAATTAGTTTAAAGCTATAATCTGGTACGGTGCTTCAAATGGTGACATTTATGTTTTAAACTGTACATGGTCCCTTTTAAATAAAATAATAAAATAATAATAATCAAAGCTGATTAGACATTGCTTTATGCCATTTTTTTAAGAATACAAAGATCAATCTTGCATTTTCTAATAAAACATACTAGTAATAATAATAATACATACTACTTTACTGAGTATAGCCAATCTGCTGTGACTAATTCACCTACTCAAAAAAATATTATAAATGACGCTCTTGCTATTAGTCAGAGCGTCCAATTTAAACTCTGACATCATTTCACGTCAGTGTCGGCCTAAAAAGAGTAAAAAGCAGGAGTACAGTTGTAACTTTGATAAATGCCATCCAAAATAACACTTGTATCTCAATAGATATTTGTAGGAATTCAGATTGAAACCAGTGACAGCAGTTGTTGACATCAATGCTGTTCATTGTCATCAGTGATGAAGTGATGACTAAGTACATTTACTCAACTACTGTACTTACAGTAAGTACAAATTCAAGGGACTTGTACTTTACTTGAGTATTTCCATGGTGTACAACTTTATAGGCTACTTCTACTCCATATACATTTCAGGGGCTAGTATTATACTTTTTACTACACTACATTTGTCTGACAGCTGTAGTTACTAGTTACTTCATGTCCAGTGAAAACCATGTGTTGATTTTGAATGTTTGAGATAAAGTGAAGGATGCAGTGTTCCTTTATGGGTTGAGACATTTCTCCTACTTCTTAAGCTAAATAAACTATTTAAAAAACCCTCTTGGATCAGCTGGAAAAAAAATGCATATAGTCACAAAGCTGAATATAGGGCAGTTTTTCTGAGCGTGTGAACACATATACAGCAGTGAAATGCAACATACACATTAAAGCAGCAGTAAAATTAATCAAAAATATATGATAGTAAAACAATGACATCTTACTGCAAAATTAATACTTTTATTTTTCATACTTCCAAGTACATTTTGC
The DNA here is from genome assembly GCF_015220745.1 of Sebastes umbrosus. Taxonomy (NCBI): domain Eukaryota; kingdom Metazoa; phylum Chordata; class Actinopteri; order Perciformes; family Sebastidae; genus Sebastes; species Sebastes umbrosus. Next base: position 18,105,133 of record NC_051279.1, read on the forward strand.
TGATAAGACTTTGACTTTAGTAAGGTTTTGAACACAGGACGTTTAGTTGTAATGGAGTATTTTCACAGTGTGGTATTAGTACTTTTGCTAAAATAAAGGATCTGAATACTTCTTTCACCTCTGATTGTCATTAAAGCATCTGTAGTAAAACTATTTAAGAGGTTCACATAAGCTGGCTGATCTAAAGACAGGAGGAGGCAAATATTCTTGAGTGGGCATACATTTAGGAGAAGGAATGATATCTGTGTTTATCAGCCAAGTTAATGTTTCAAGAGATCGTCTTGAAAGAACTTCACGGGGGCATAAATATAGACGGTGCAGGCAGTGCGGTTGCACTGGGGCATGTAGATGTAACCCAAAACAATAGCCTTGGTAGGTAACTCATTCGACTGTAAAATCGAACACATAGTTGTTAAAATACATTTACACCTAACTAGCATCCTCTCCTCACTACCTTACACCACTGAACTTAAGTGATATTGAACGTTCCAATATCCATACTAACATACTATTTAGTATGCCAGAAAAGGATTTAGTATGTCCCAATACATAGTATGTGAAATGCCAATAATACCAGGATATCCTACTATATCTAGTTGCATTTTGCAGTATGCAAGCCAGCATGCTTTTCTGGCTATTCTGACCCACAATCCTCTGCGCAGCAGATACTGTATATGAGCAAGAGGGTCAAAGTTCAAGGCCTAATGTTATGATGAAGTAGTATGTCCCAATTATATGCATACTGCATGCAACAGGGGTAGTTTCAGTATATACTCAAAGTAAAAAGAAAAAGTATGCGATTTGGAAGGTAGCCTTATTTTTAATTGGCAGTGGTCATGATGTTGGTCACCAACCTCCTGCTTCACAAACAATACCAGAGTGCTTCTTGCACCGAGAAACGCTGTAGGATGTTGTGAACGTGTGCTACTCTAATGAGCAAGAACATAAAACAAACCAACTTCAGACTTCGCGAGGATTTATTAGCGATAAGACATTCAGTGGATTCAAATAAGTGACATTTTTTTTTGTTTTTTATGTTCTCAATGAAACATTACAGAAGCCTAACGGTAAAAAAAACAACAATGCAACATACATTCTGTATAAAAAAACCCTCCAAATGATACATATTTTGCACACAAATGTATCATCAGTGTTTTTTTTTTGTAGTTTTCATGAATCATTTCTGTAATGACAGTTTGAGGTTATTTTGTTACAGCATCGTTGTAAGCATAGACTGACCAAAAGTCATGAAGTGATTCAGGTTTTATGGATAAAGAACTTTATATGTTGTATAAAACAGAGGCAGCCTTAAATGAGACATATTTGATGACTATATGCTGCTACACAACATTTAAAGTTCAGTTATATCATATTTAAGTTAAAAACAAGAGGAATTTATTAAGACAGTGAAATCAATCAGCTAAACAAGTACCAAAGGATAAATACAAGTCAGTGCATAAATCAAAAATTCAGTGAATATTATGGAAGTATTAAAAAGGTATGGCTTATTGGTGAGCAGGAAATGGCCTATACAATTTTTTTTTTTTTAAAGCTGAGTAATTGCATTGCATCATGTTTTCAAGAGAAGATCTGGATGTGTACACTTAGCTACGTGCTGCTTTGGTCCTCAGCTGCTTCCTAATGTAGTAGCCGACCAGTATCTGAGGACGTTGTTGATAATTGTGAAGAACTTCGTGAGAGGCTTTCATCTGATCCCCCTCCAGCCGATCCAGGAATGTCACACAAACCACAGCCGCTTCATGCAACAAGAAATAAATGTTAGAAACTCACCGAGGTGTGAAGGCAACTTTCTGTGTTTTGAGACACTGAAAAATGTGTCATATAATGCCGATATTGTATTTTCTTACCTCGTAGGCCACTCAACTTGCACATAGCAGCGAAAACAGATGACTCCATTTCAATATTGCAGATGCCTGCTTCTCTGGCTTTAGTGAGGTAGTCCTGTTTATCCTTCTCAGTGTAGGAGCAGAAAGCACCATCCAAACGGGCTTGCCCTGGTGATTGATCAAACAAAAGATGAACATTACAACTGTAATACTGAACATGTTGATGAGGAATGTGATTAACGCATCAATGGATCAGAAATGGTACCTTCATAGAAATCCAGTGTACACATGGTGTTGCCTGTCACCGTCTCAAACTGGTTCAGCTCCTTGCTGCACTGCAACAGCTCCTCAGCCAGGCTCGAGTCCAGATCAGTATTGCGCACCACCGTCTTCCCCAGGATCACCTGCTCAAACTTGGGCACGAAGGTGGCATCCATAGACTGCTTGGTGACAACAACCGTGCCCGGCTGAACACCTGAACACCAAAAATGGCAAGTGAGATGAACAATAATTTCTAGTGTGAAAGTACAGAAAGCTTCAGATAAGAAGTGTTTTTAATAATATATGTTGAAACAACAAAGTAAACTAAGACAGACAATATTAAGTAAAATAAGCATCATGTTCATTTTCAAATGAAAAAAACATCCAAAGAAATTCTTAAAAGGGACAGTGTGTAGGATTTGGTGGCATCTAGTGGTGTGGTAGCAGATTGCAACCAACCGAGTTCCCCTCCGCTCACTTCTCCCTTTCCAAGACTGCGGTAACGTGAGCCGCCGAGTGCAAAACCGCGGTAACACCGTTCGCCTCGCTCAGAGGCCATCCTTACCATGATAACACTACTTTCGGAGCAACGGAAGTCAGAGGCGGCTGGCGGTATCACAGTTTTGCACACTGTGGCTAACAGCACTGCAGTTTCACAAGCATCAGTGTTGGGTTTGTCCGTTCTGTGCTAGTGTAGAAACATGGCAGACTCCGTGAAGAGGACCAGCTCCCTATGTAGATATGAAGGGCTAATTCTAAGCTAACAATAATTATACACTAATGAAAAGATAGTAATGAAAACTATATTCCATTTCTGCCAATAGATCCCCTGAAATGTTACACTACTTTAAATGATGTCAGTTAACATATCTCTTTAGTTCAATTTGTAATTCAGTGGTACAGTCTACTAAAAAGTAGTCATAGTTGCTAGAATCAAATCACACTATAGCCTTTAACCAGTCTGAAAATTATATATGTGGACTTCAAAGATATGCCACAGAACACCACCAAATGGTTCATGACATATTTAAAAAAAAAAAAAAAGGTTGGTATACATCAGAATGAAAATCACTAACTCACTTTAAAAAAGTAAAAACAAAATGAGAGACCATTTTGCAATGGGATCACACCAGCCACCACACCCCGCTTCCTACCCCCCTACTTCCGACGCCCTTGCTCGGACCATGCCTGTCTTCAAACTCACCCTTCATTTTGATCTCAACTACACCCCAGTTAAGTTTCTTATACGGTTGGGACGCTATCGCAGTGACAAAATCTGTCCACAGACAGACATATAAACACCTGGTAAAGTACTAAAATCTCTTCTCTGGTAGCTCCTGCTACAGTAGGTGTCTCAAGGACCACATTTTGCCATGATGAGACACACACAGACTTACAAGGTGAAAACAATACCAGCCACATGCGGTCGCGGCTAGTAAATACAAGTTTTCTCTTATTCTGAAAACTGGAGAAATACCATCATGGGCTAATAGAAACAATACACAAGAATCTGTATTGGATGACACTGCTGTAAAATCTAAAAAGGGACTTTGGGCTCCCTCTTGTGGTAAAACTACGAAAAGGTGTCTTAGTGGACAATACCAAGTACTCAAATGTGATCCAACACTAAACCGTTATCATGGCAAGGACATCTGACCACACAGGGAGTCATTTCCTCTTACAGAAGCTCATTGATTTCATTTACAGAATCACAGGGAAACTAGCATCCTTGGGGCGTCGGCAGTATTTATGGTTTGATAATGCAACACATGAATAATTAGATGTATCATCAGGCACTCAGGTAATAAAAAAGAAATTCTAAATAATAAGCTTACCTATTCCACCGGATGTCCCAATGCGTATAATGGTAACATCTGTGCAATGAGCGTGATGGAGGAGCTTTATTAGCTCATGTAACATTATGGAAATAGATGGGATGCCCATTCCATGCTGCAAAATAAAGCACAGACATGTCACACACAATTTTCACATCTATGTAGACACAGTTTATTAGGATTACTACTATGTGTATGTTATAATAGGTCTTACATACACTGACAGACAGTACAGGGCCAATTTTGTACATAGCATAGCGGTCTGTTCCAGCACAGATGTTTGGGTACTCTGATTTGGGGTCTTCCATTCTGAGCTCAGCAGCAATATACTCAGTGAATGCTTTCATTCTCCAAGGACTGCCCCCGACACACACAAACTGAAAGGAAATACACACAAAAAACATAAATAATAGCAGAATAAAGAGGAGTAAGAAGGTGATTTTTGTCCCACAAATAAATGTAAAAAAAAAAAGAAAATCATTACTTTGACATCACCAAACATAGCTGGTAGGTCGTGGGTTCCGGTTCCTAAACCAAAGTGGTAGAGGATGTCATCTTTCATTGCATCCAGGTGTGGGTTGTGCACAAAAATAGGGCTTTGGGGGAGATAACAGATTTTGATTATCAAACTGAATTGCCATTTCATTTTACTTCATTCATTAGGTGGCTGAACAAATCTGATATATATATATATATATATGCGATGTATAATGCGATAATATCCTTATAATAAATAAGCTTATCCGTTTTAGCTACCAAGCACATAAAACCTGTTGGTCCAGTATGAGTCAATATCAGATTTTCATTACATGACTGTAACCATACTTACTTACTTAGTCCTTGTTGCGCCTAGTGGCACATAGGGCAAGGACTAATGATCTCCACTCATCTCTGTTGTTTGCTTTCTTCTCAATGCTGTTCCAGCTGTATCCTCTCGTCTTCATTTCTCCTTCGATGGTTCACCTCCAGGTTGTTTTGGGCCTCCCTCTTTTGCGTTTTCCCTCCGGTGTCCAACGCAATGCCACTTTTGTCATGTCATCAGATGGTTTCCTTAATACATGTCCAAGCCATCTCCATCTTCTTCTTATCAATATTGTTTCCATGTCCAAGCACCCTGTCGTTTTGTGTAGTTCATGGTTTGTGATCTTTCTAGGCCAGAATATCCTCATGATCTTTCTGAGGCGGGTGTTGTGAAAGCTAGAAAGCTTGCCTATGTCTTTTTCAGTCACTCTCCAGCACTCGGCGCCATATAGAAGTACTGATAGTACACAGCTGTTGTATAACTTTAACTTGGTGTTTCTAGTTATGTGTGTTGACTTCCAGATGTTTCCAAGTCTTAGAAATGCTGTCCTTGCTTTTCCTAATCTAGCCATAATGTCTTGGTCAGCTCCACCATCTGATGTTACCTGGCTTCCGAGGTATGTGAAAGATGACGTACATGTCAGTTGTTGTCCATTTAGCTTTATGACAGGTGGTTCTTCCATGTTGAGGGGCATGACTTCTGTTTTCTTGGTGTTAATCTTAAGTCCCAGCATGCTTGCATTCTTCTGTAGTCTAGATGTTTTGTCTTGCATGTGACTTGGTAGATGTGATAGGAGAGCAAGGTCGTCAGCATAGTCTAAGTCCTCTAAGTTGGAAAAGAGGGTCCATCTGATGCCAGTGTTTGAGTTGTTTAGGGTTTTTCGCATTACCCAGTCCACAACTAAAATGAACAATAGGGACGACATCACACACCATTGTCTCACTCCTGATTTAACAAGGAAGCTAGTGTCTTTCGTGCATCCTACTATGCATCTGAAGTCAGTGTAGAACACTTTCACTGTAACCATAACTGTGTATATACAATTATTTAAGAGGTGTTGGATTATTTGCACAATATCACCATATGTGTATTATTAACATGATCATTTTTAAATATCACGGTTATCGTCAATATCGGCTCCTAAAAATAAAAATAAATAAATAAATATACTGTATGTCTACAGTATGTACAAGTGTTTCTGTAAATTATAAACAATATAAATAACGCAAAGAAACAAATATTGAACGAGTGGATATGTACAACATTTGCATGTAGGATTTATATACACCTTGACAGGACATTAACTTTAACAATATGGAAGTAAGTGGATGTTTTAGTGTATGTATATAAATATTCATGCCTACGCCAAATGTCAACTGGGACATACTACATGTATTTATTGACAGACTGTACACACTATGTTCACCCATTCACTCTGTATCTTTTATATCTCTATTTATTGTTTTTATAATTTTTGTATACCTTTACCTCTCCTGCGTTTCACTCTGTTTGCTGCTGTTGCTGCTTTGACACCTGAATTTCCCTCCGGGGGATTAATAAAGGTTCATCTTATCTTATCTTATGAATTAAATATATTAGTTATGGCTAGGTGAATCCAAGCAACTGAGTGATATCAGAGTGAGAAAATGTATGAAGTGAGAAAATGTGATTTAGGGTGAAATGGCCCTTTAGAGGGGAAGTAGGCCAACCACATCTGCCCCATTGATTATGAGTTCAACTGTTAACAATCTAGCCTATAAATGGAGTACTACAGCCATATTTTAAATTCCATTGTTATTGAGTCACTCATATTGGACCAATAGGTTTTATATGGTAGCTAAAACAGATAAGCTTGTTTATTATAAGGAAGGAAAACCTGTCTGTCCTAATATCCTGACACAGTTTCCTCATCCAAAATTAACCGTACAGCATAGTCTGAGCCTGTATGGCCCATTAACTGTCTCAACACAAACATAAACTTTTAAACGTAAAGTAACTTGGTATGGTGGATGGTGGATGGTGGAGCTTCTCACCTGATGCATGAGTCAGTCCTCTTGTCGTCCTCTGGATTCATTTTCCTGATTAATAAAGGTTCATCTTATCTTATCTTATGAATTAAATATATTAGTTATGGCTAGGTGAATCCAAGCAACTGAGTGATATCAGAGTGAGAAAATGTATGAAGTGAGAAAATGTGATTTAGGGTGAAATGGCCCTTTAGAGGGGAAGTACGCCAACCATATCTGCCCCATTGATTATGAGTTCAACTGTTAACAATCTAGCCTATAAATGAGTACTACAGCCATATTTTAAATTCCATTGTTATTGAGTCACTCATATTGGACCAATAGGTTTTATATGGTAGCTAAAACAGATAAGCTTGTTTATTATAAGGAAGGAAAACCTGTCTGTCCTAATATCCTGACACAGTTTCCTCATCCAAAATTAACCGTACAGCATAGTCTGAGCCTGTATGGCCCATTAACTGTCTCAACACAAACATAAACTTTTAAACGTAAAGTAACTTGGTATGGTGGATGGTGGATGGTGGAGCTTCTCACCTGATGCATGAGTCAGTCCTCTTGTCGTCCTCTGGATTCATTTTCCTGATTAATAAAGGTTCATCTTATCTTATCTTATGAATTAAATATATTAGTTATGGCTAGGTGAATCCAAGCAACTGAGTGATATCAGAGTGAGAAAATGTATGAAGTGAGAAAATGTGATTTAGGGTGAAATGGCCCTTTAGAGGGGAAGTACGCCAACCATATCTGCCCCATTGATTATGAGTTCAACTGTTAACAATCTAGCCTATAAATGAGTACTACTGCCATATTTTAAATTCCATTGTTATTGAGTCACTCATATTGGACCAATAGGTTTTATATGGTAGCTAAAGCGGATAAGCTTGTTTATTATAAGGAAGGAAAACCTGCCTGTCCTAATATCCTGACACAGTTTCCTCATCCAAAATTAACCGTACAGCATAGTCTGAGCCTATATGGGCAATTAACTGTCTCACCACACACATAAACTTTTAAACGTAAAGTAACTTGGTATGGTGGATGGTGGAGCTTCTCACCTGCTGCATGAGTCAGTCCTCTTGTCGTCCTCTGGATTCATTTTCCTGATTAATAAAGGTTCATCTTATCTTATCTTATGAATTAAATATATTAGTTATGGCTAGGTGAATCCAAGCAACTGAGTGATATCAGAGTGAGAAAATGTATGAAGTGAGAAAATGTGATTTAGGGTGAAATGGCCCTTTAGAGGAGAAGTACGCCAACCATATCTGCCCCATTGATTATGAGTTCAACTGTTAACAATCTAGCCTATAAATGGAGTACTACTGCCATATTTTAAATTCCATTGTTATTGAGTCACTCATATTGGACCAATAGGTTTTATATGGTAGCTAAAGCGGATAAGCTTGTTTATTATAAGGAAGGAAAACCTGCCTGTCCTAATATCCTGACACAGTTTCCTCATCCAAAATTAACCGTACAGCATAGTCTGAGCCTATATGGGCAATTAACTGTCTCAACACACACATAAACTTTTAAACGTAAAGTAACTTGGTATGGTGGATGATGGATGGTGGAGCTTCTCACCTGCTGCATGAGTCAGTCCTCTTGTCGTCCTCTGGATTCATTTTCCTGAAAAGCTGTATAAGAACAAAAATCAGTGATTGAGAACAAAATCAACCTCTAAAAACACCTGAACGTTACAATTACAAACTGAGTCTTATAACCCCACACAGTGGGAGGAATTACCATTCAACCGTAAACACAATTAACACGTTTTACAGATGAGCGTTATCAGACGCAGTGCTGCACAGAGTCGCTCCCAGCGGGGAAATAGACAGTTATAGCTCCATCTCTAGCTTCCAGACGAGCCAACAGGACAAATAAACACCAAAAAGCTACAACACAAACACCAGATAGACATTTACCTTTGGTGTGCTGCTGCTGCTGCTGCTCGACTCTCTGGTTCCTCCGTTTCTGACAAACTAATTTCCCTCTTTCTGAACTCGTCGCCAGCGGTACGTGCGTTACGTGACCACAGTGATGTGACGTCCAGCACGTCACAAGCGTCAGAACTACCCCTCCCAGGATGTAGGCTGGGATGTGATAGATTTACATGCAAGTCCTGTTGAGGATATGATAACCAGTGGCGGCCGGCCAATAGAGGGCTCTAGGGCCGCCCTCACTGAGTCACACACAAAAAAACATTACTACTATTACTACTACTACTAATAATAATAATAATAATTATAAAAATTATAAAAATTGTCAATATTTGTGTGTTTTAAATATGGAATGCACCCAGTAATATGTGTAATTTGATTGTAATGTGATTATATTTTGTATTAATAATCTGAATCTGTAAAGTAGCTAAAGTTGTCAGATCAGCATCAGAATCAGAATCAGAATGGTGTTTATTGCCAGGTGTAAGAGGTATACACTAGGAATTTTCTTTGGCTTTGTTATTAGAATAAAATAAGAATAAAAATGTACAATTTACAAAATAAGCTATAAACAAAATAAACATGATATAAACAGATAGTGCAAATATTGAGGGAGGGGGAGCAGTAGTGTGTGTGTGAGGGAGAGACAGTCACAGGTGGGCGGATGGGCTGTTGGAGAGCCCCACTGCCATGGGGAAAAAACAGACCTTAACCTCCTGCCAGATGGCAGAGTCTGAAAGAGATGGTGTCCAGGATGGGAGGGGTCGGCCACAATCTTCCCTGCCCAAATAAATGTAGTCGAGTAAAAAGTATTTCCCTCTGAGATGTAGTTTAGTAGAAAGTAGCAGAACATGGAAATACTCAAGTAAAGTAGAAATACCTCAAAATTGTATTTAGCTAGTACTTAGTTATATTCCACCACTGAGTACATTTTATACTGTTGTGTTTTTCAAAGCATTCTTTACTCTTCCTGTTGGGATAAAATAATTGTTAATTATTTAACAGCAAAGTAGTAATGTGTTTTTGATACCTTCACTTTTTTTTTGCATGAAATCATACTGGGATGTTTGCAGAAATTGATTGGATGTGGCACCACAGCCCCACCAAGAAAACATGTCCACCAGCCGCCACTGATGATAACATATCTTTTTTTTATACTTTATTTTTTTCCCTTTTTTCAAGGTTGTTTTTATATATGCAATTTACAGTTCGTAATTACAATAGTTTATAAACCAATTTTTTAAGTAGATGAGCTTATAGTCAAACTCATTAAGTACACTAGAGAAAACAACTTCAACATTCAAAATTGAAATAAAATTAAGAAAAGAAATAATAATAATAATGATAAAAAGAAAGAATGGTTAAAAAAACAAAACAAACAAAAAAAACACATAAAAAACAATAATACAAAAATACAAGTGTAATAATAACCCATGTTAACCCATGTAACTATATTTTTCCTTCTGTTAGACTCCATCTCTTCTCAAAAACATCCTCCATATTCCTTATTTTGTTCCCTTTTCCATAACTTTTACTTCTTGAATTACACTTTCCCATTTTATAAAACCTGGGGGTTTAGTTTTTGTCCACCCTTTTGTTATTTGCTTCAGTGCTGTGATTCTGAGTATTCTAAATAAGTAACGTTCATCTTTACCGAGACCAATATGATAACATATCTAGGAGTAATTATATGCAAAGATGAACTACAAAGGAGTATTTTGAATTTTAAATCAATTGTCTAAAAAATGAAGAAGAAGTTTAATCACTGGCTAATGAGAGACTCATCTTTATATGGTCGGGTTATCCAAAGCAGAAGGAATATCCAGATCTGTTTATATTCCTTTGTCAGGACTGTTTTAAGGACTTGACAAGAAGCTTTACAACTTTTTTTTTGGAGGAATAAGTCATTATTTAAAACAATTAGTGCTGTGAAATACCAATGTGGAGATCAGGAAATTTTAGATTTTAGCACTCTTAATAATTAATTTAAGATTAAGTGGATTATTGAATACTTAAGTTAAACAAGGTGAAATATTTCCCCCAATTTCCTGTTTGATCCGGTTTCTAATAAAATGTGACTTCTCTGTTGATAAAATCCTGATTAAGTTAGCAAATTTTCATAGGCAAGCACTGACAGCATGGTTATTAGCTTACAAACATAACTTTTCACCCCACAGGTATTTCTTATGGGACAATAAAGACATTTGGTAAAAAAAATAGGACTATCTTCTATAACACATGGTTTAATAATGGAATACTGACAGTTGGTCAGTAAATGGTTTATATTATATATTATATTAATGGTATAATGGTTAGTCAAGCTGGATATGATAAGTGTGATTTGTGTGGACTTCAAAAAGAGAATATTTCCCTACTATATTCATTATATATACTGTATATATATAAACAAGAATGTTCTAGATTGATGTAGCTGACTTTCTACAAAGGAAACTTAAGATGAAATAAATATGTTTGATATAATGTTGTATTATGATGTTTTTTTATGATTTATCTCCCTCTCATTTGCTGCATAGAAAAGGGTGAAATAAAGGAAAAGCTTGATCATGTGGAAATATTGACTTATAGTGATGATGTTGACTATAATGTGAAAAATCTAGAGGATGTTTACTCATTTATACTTGAGAGATGCCATATAATTTCATATATAAAGTAGAATACAAGGTTTAATGCTGTACAGTTAAAGCTGGATTAATTGATTGAATATGTCTATTAAGACATCCAACAGATCAATCCAATTAATATCCACCCGATGGATTTAATATTATATATTCACTCTCATTTAAACTCTGTTTCGGTCTGAGGGAAAAACTTCACCAACTACTCACAAACTGTCAGCCGTTTGGTGCTGGGCAGGTAGAGTTTTAATTACATGCAAGAAAGAAAATATCAACACACAAAACTGTTGCGCAATTGTTCCTTTATAAGAGAAGAAGTCAACATGTTTAGTAAGGCACGTTAAGTCACCATGCTGATGTAATCTCAGCTAATACAGCTGAATCTGATGACAACTGTCACTTCAGGTAAGGTTTGTTTTATGACTCTAATATGATGAGTCTACATTAAATGGCATTTTTTTTCTCCCCCAGTTTCTTTAAACGAAACATTACCACCAGAGCTGACAAGTAGCCCTTAATATCTAATGTTTCAAACATTTTTATAAAATGTAAATCCTTCACTCTCGCCAGACACAGCAGAAAATGTAAGCAAAAAATGCAACACTCATACTTAAAGCAAATAAAGTGGCGTTTAGTATTATTACTTAGTGCAACTTCACCTCAAACTGTTTGTCAGTCTCGTTCAAAAATAATAAACATTCAAAATTTAACAAGTTAAATAAAATTCACCAAGAACAGCATTTAGCAAAACAACAACACAAACACTCTTTGGGGGTAGTGAACACCTGTGCAAATTCCTTAAGGTTAGTGAAGCCTTTCTGCCGCCCTAAAAACAGAAAATGTTTATACTGTTAATTTTAAGATACCACACTGAACTGAACAGCGATAGTAAAGACAATGATAGTCAGGGCTAATATGCATAAAAAAAAAAAAAATAACTATAGTTTTATACTAATGTGAATTAGCCTTCAAATATTAATATGCAGTCAATTCAAATCATAATGTAAATTGTCTCATTTGCTAGAGTATCAAAAAGGTTTTGATAAAGTCACAGAGTTCACATTATAAAATTAAACTCACATGTCTTCTTTTCCCCCATTGCACCTCATTTCATGAAGCCTTAGGTGCCCAAGATCTCTCTGTTATGACAGTATACAAACATAATTCAATGCAAACAACGCAGTTTATTATTTAGAGAGGATGCAACCAAAAATGTGAATATCAACATCCAACTTACTGCCTCCATTAGGACTATGGGGTGCTCTGGCAAGAACTCCGGCTTCTTCCTGGCCTGAGGGCAACTTGCCAGACCAATTAAAAAATCTCTTGAGTAAGATATTTTGCCTATGAAAATATAAAAATCAACATTACAAGAGTTCAAATAAGGCAAATCAAAAGAAGGGCATCTTGGTGTAAGCTGCAGTCACCTTAAACTAGAGTATTTTATAAGCATGGAAAATGATAAAAACAGGATTAAAGACTATTTGACCACTGAATGTATGTCTTGTTACTGAACACTGCCAATTCATTGTTTGATGTAAATTGTCGTTTATTTTAGGTCTGTTGCTTGTTTCTTTTATGTGAAATTTCTTATGTTTTTTTTATGTTTTTAACTTTTTATGCTGCCATCTTGGTCAGGGCTTCCTCGAATAAGAGATTTTGAATCTCAATGGGAATATTCCTGGAAAAATAAAGATTAAATTAAATAAATCAAATAAAAAGTAGTTGTAATTCTGTCAGTGCATGGACCGTTTGTCAAATCACTACTGGAAATAACAATTTGGGGAAAAATAACCTCTCTGCTTAAGGTAAACACATACGCATTATAATGAAAGAATCCAGCTTCCAGATGAGCAGAAATGCATATAGTCATTAAAAAACACATTGTGTCTTACCTTCTTTCTGTTTGTGGAGGTTGACAATCTTGTAGAACTGCTCTATGCCGATAGTTGTCTATCAAGCACAACATTAGAAGAACATTAGAATAGTTTATGATAACTTAACTTTGTCTAAATCAATTGCTTAACAGACAAATGGTTTATATAAAGTTATTTTAATGAGAAAAATGTGAAGCATGAATCAGTGAGACTAAAATATTGAAGAGCTGAAATGATTAGTCGATCGAAAGAAAATTAATCTGCAACAATTTTGATAATCCATGAAATAGTTTGAGTCATTTACCAATCAAATATACCAAACATTGCGTGGTTTCAGGGTCCCAAATGTGAAGATTTGCTGCTTTTATTTCATTTTTACATTTTACAGATGATTAATCAAAAAATAATCAACAGAATAGTTGATAATGGAAATAATTGTAAGCTGCAACCCTGAAATATTGTCTTCTTTGGGATTTCTTACCTCGTGATCCCCTTCCTCCATTATTGCCAGGGCACATGTGGCAGCATTTGTTTTTGGATCTAAATGAAGTGATACAATTCTCATATGATATGATCACAATACATTTCAAACCAACACCTTTGATATTCCTACAAGTTGAGCCAGCTGGTGCAGACTTGCTTACCAATGTCAACATGGATGCAGCGGCGCAGGGGTCTGGCAGGCTCCAGATGTTTTTGGAGGATTCTTCTCCTGGATACCTCCATTCTGGTGTCAGTGAGGTTCAGACATGTTTTAAATCTGCTACACTCTACAAAGCTTGCTCATCACATTTATAGAGTAGTGCTGCATTACTACAAGCAGACATTAATGTTTCAATATATTCCAAATCAGTGCTTTTTATAAGTGGGTTTGCAGACCATTATGGGTCCTGTAGTGGGTCACAGCCAACAGCTGCATGTCAGGAATAGTGTTACAACTCTTTTACTCAAATGAGTCTGAGAAATGAATAGGGGTTACTATTTAGATGTCATCTAATCTTTCCCAATTCATAGCAGAGAGGTATGCAAAAAACATTAATTAGCTAGATCATAAGCATCTTTACATAATTTGACAGTATCTCAGCTAAGTTATTTAGAAATAGGCCAATAAAAACTAGGAAACAAGCATTATGTGCAATATATTCCAAATCAGTGCACTTTCGTAGACTAAGCTACTGGAGTTACCCTGCACTATATATCACTTTTAACACTCTTCTGCACTTTATTCACTTTTTTAATAGTCATGTATCACAGCTGTTACCCTGCAATATATTCAGTTTTAACAGTTTTCTTCATCTCCTTGTATTTTTATATCTGGTATATTTTTCTGTACTTTGTACAACTAACTTTTTTACTGCCTTTTTACTAACATGTTTTGCATTACGGAACTCTGATACTGGAAACTTCATCTATCTATCCATCTATCTATCTATAAGTTGTTTCAGCAATTTTGGGGTTGCCACTTGTTACACAGATTTGGTGCTAAATTTAACCATTTTTTTACCATTTAAGAATTCATCAAAAATGATTAAAAAAAAAAATACCTCCAAAATACCACATTAAGACACCATAGAAAAAGCCATGCTGTGATTTTGTATCAAAACTTTTGACATTTTGAGATTTCTGCAAGAATTATTATTTTTTTTATACTAACTTTTTTACTGCCTTTTTTCTAACATGTTTTGCACTATGGACCTGTGATACTGGAAACTTGAATTTCCCTCTATCTATCTATCTATCTATCTATGTAGCACTGACCTGGGATGTCCCAGGTTCAGAGTAGCACAACAGCTAACGTGAGCAACTCAAAAAATGGATAATTAGCTTAAATAGGTTAACTGTACAGTAAGCTAACTTATCATAATTTAATATCTGTGAACACCAAGTCGTCGAAAACTCTCTCTAAAACTCTTTCTATCTTAATTTGTGAATGAAAGAAGCAACTTTTTGGACAACAGGTGGAAAGTCCCTGCTGCCCATCACAGTGTTTCATGGCAGACATCTGTGTGAACCAGGTCAACCATGAGAACAGCAGACCGGCTACCATGACAATGCTGTAAAAGTTTGAACTCAGCAAAACTGTGATTCTACCTAGCAACACCGGCCTAATGACTCATAAGTAAAGCACTCTAACGTAGTTATTTTACTTTATAGTGACATGTTATGTTAAATGTATTCACCTGTAGCTCTATAAAGTTCCCTCGGCGTGTTTTCTCATGGATGTATCAGCTCTCACCTCTCGGTGTCATGGTAGCATGGTTGTCAAGGCACAACTATAACTTCCGGGAACAGGCCTTCAAAATAAAATCATTATTTATTAGTATGTGAAAACCTCCTAGGCTTCGTCCGGAATCGCATACCATGTACTGCATACTCAATATGTGTCGTTCACATTTTACAAAGGTATATTACGCATAGCAAAGTGAAATCTTATACTTACAGTTAAATTGAAGCGTTATTGATTGTTAGAGAGCTGTCCATCAACGTCCGTTATCGTCACTGCCGCGTTGCATTGTGGGATCCGTAGTTTTGTTTTTGTTTTTTATTGAAGAATTAATTTACAAACATTAAGGCATTGTTATCTAAACTCAATATTTCCAACATACAAGGCACAATTGGATAGGAAAGATAACTTAAATTATTAAAAAATAATATAATAACAAAAATAAAAGAGGGTAGAAAATAATTAAAGGAACAAAAAAAGAAATGCATAAATAAATAATGACTGCTCTCCTCCATAGAAGCTCTAAGGGCCATCATCATATATCTTCAGTTCTTCATAAGCTCTGAGAGACATTGCATGTTGTCCGTTCATTAGTCTTAAAGCACTGAGATGATTGTCCACAAGGTCCCTTTTGAATGTGGGATCCGTAATGTCCAGCGTTGCATACTGTAATATTTCACTAAAAATAGTATGCAATTCGCGTACTATTGGTTTCATACTAAGGCTTACCGGACATACTAAAAAATCTCACATACTGTTTAGCGTACTAAATAGTATGTTAGTATGGAATTTCGGACGCAACCCTAATGTCAGTAAAGGAATAAATCATAAATCTTATGTAGGGAATAAATAATAAGTCTTCTCAAATGAGCACACAGCGCACTTGGGGCTTTTATTTGATATTTCAAATTGTAAATATTAAGGCGGTCTTGGAAAGGACATAAATCAAACTTTTTTTTTAACATGTCATTGTGTCAGAAATGCTGCAAAGTTCCAAAGTTGGTGAATAGGAAATTATTCAAAATTCACCAGAATATTCACCAACAGCAGGTTATTACAAAGTATTTATGTTTATATATATATAGCTTTTGGATAGGATGATGAGAACCTTGCTGGAGTGCATTTTGCACCTGTTCCTTTTGAGTCCAAGCACTAAGATCTTTCAGAGAATGTTGAAATGAAACTCAAATAGTGCATTAGTAACTGATATACTGGAGAATTTTGAGCATCTAAATTTAATTTCTTTTTGAGTGACAGTACCTTTTTTTCACTGCTGTACACCAAAGATGAGGCATAATCATGTATGTATGTTCAGTCCATCTAACTGGAAACCCAAGAGGATGTAAATCACATTTTGTGTTTATTTTTTTATTCTGAGAGAAGGGGTGAGATCAATATTTGAAATACATATTAAAGGACTCCCTGTGGTCCCTCATCCTGGTGATGATCTCATTTTACAAGTCTTGCTCTTGGACTGATGGGTTTTATAAAAGGCAAACATTGTATATCACAACTTAATACTCTATAATGAATACAGAAAACCACTTAAGGGTAACCATTAAAACTAACCTTAACAGTTATCAATAACTGATTCTTTTTAATTGGTTATTATCCTGCACTTTATATACACAAGGTTTACATGGCAAGCAACATTTGTTTACACTGTAAGTGAAAGATCTGTGAAAAAAACAGACAATTCAAAAGGTATGCATTTTTTAATAAAAAATAACACTTTTGACACCAACCACATAATAGATAAATCAAAGCAATTTACATATTTTTTTCCACACTGTGTTGCAAGTTAAATTTAACAAAATCATTCAGAACCAAAAATCCAGTATTTCACTTAAAGATGGGTATAGCATACAAAACCCATATTATATAGTCAGGCTATTCAACAGGCTATATTACCTAATCACAATTTTAAAAAAAAGAAGTTATATTTACTGTATTCTCAATCATATAAAGCCATGCCATAAAAAATCCAAAGTCAAAATCAAGAACTTATCGAAAAAAGCCATTGTTTCCCTTGAATGAACTTTTTTCAGCAACATTGTGTATATTTCCAAACTAAACTGCTAGGGCAGGTTAGGTGCCATGAAAAGCAAGGTCACTTTCAAACAAGTAATAACTGTATCTTTCTTGGACCTATTGGTCTCCCACTCAGTTCCTCAATTGCTGTTAACGCCTCCTGACGGGACTCAAACAGTGCAGTCGCGGTGCCTTTAGCTTTTCCAATCTGGTCATACTGCACTGAGACAGATCCAGGGATAATGCGAAATCCATAGCAAAAGTCATAGATTTCTTCACATCTGATTTGGAATGGTAAGTTAAGTAACTTAACACAGGTGGGGCTGTCAAAATTCCGACTTGAGGGACCAAAGCCACCACGACCGCCATTGCCTTGGTCTTGTGGAGCGTAAGGGCCTACTGCACAGGGCTCATAATCACTGCCTTCATAGGTGTGAGCCTGTGAATTAGTCATTGGCATATTACCATCATGAGGATTCCTAAAGTCAGGGTACTCATTGTCACCAGGGCAGTAGGATGCCTGGCTTCTCCTGCCTGAGTATCGCTCCTCTCCTGCCAGCGGCTCTTGCACAATTGGCTCTTGCACCAGTGGTGGCTCAACACCCAACTGCCGCATCTGAAGACGTGAAATGCATTTCAGTATGACTTCTGACCCAAGAAACCTTTGTCCATTGAGAGAGAGTGCACTCATAGCCTCTGCCTCAGACCGGAAGAGAACCAAAGCCTTCCCAACTCCAGCACCTTCATGGTCACGCAGCACAAACACCTTGTCCTCTGTGATATCAAACCCAAGGAAGAAGTCCATGATCTCAACTTTACGTACATCAAATGGCAAGCTCCGCACAAACAGACACATTTTCTCTGAGTCATAAGGATCCTTGGGGTAAGATGGAGACATTTCAGAGTTTCCAGGAGGTCCGTCATCCATGCTCTGAGATTCCAGAAGGGTGATCATTTTCTCTCTCGAGATCGGCCGGGTATAAATCAATCGGTTCAAAAACTCCCTTTTATCAGGAGTTAAGGCCTCACAATAGTCACGCAGACTCCTGAACAGCACAAATGCAGATCTAGTTCTTCTCCCATCATTGCCAATTAAGTACAGGATCTGGTCATCCTCAAGCTTTGCATTACGGAATAGTCTTTTTATGTCTTCTTTGTCCACTGTATAGGACAGATTTTCCATCAAAACGCAGTACTCTTCATCAGAAGGAGCAACAGGCCTCTGAACCAAAGGTGATTGTGACCTCACGTGACGCTGATTCCTCTGATGGCGAATAGGTGATCTCTCCCTTCCAAAGTTGTCATCCATGTTGCCAGCCATTGACACTTTACCAGTAACCCGACGCCAATCGTCCGCTGTTGTTGTGGTAATCTCCACGTACCTTGACCCAATGTATTCCCTATCCCTCTTCAGGGCTTCGCTTGCATCCTCTCTTGTTGCAAATTTGACGAGACCTTTCCCATTTTTTGTACCATTTGCATTTTTCATCAAGAACATTTCATCAATAAGTAAACCGCTGAAAAAGTCACGGAGTTCCTCTTCAGTCACCGAGAAAGGCATTCCTTTTAGAAACACATGCACAAAGTCATCATCAGTGTTTGAAGCCCTCTGGTGCTGGGGGGGAGGGGTATAATCCGATCTGCTAGCTGATCTCCTGCCTCCCTCAGGGTCCACAGATCTTCTGGCACGTCTTGCATTCTCCTCAAGTCGTCGCTTTTGATCTTGCTCTACATTTGCTGTACTTCTTTCAAGCATGTTCTGCATCTCTACTTTACTACTTAGTAGCAATGTAACAGATAGACCCTTAATATGACCTCCTGATCGTGCCATGGCTCTTCTTGCATCTTCATCGGAAGCAAAGATAATGAAAGCTTCGCCTCGCTCCCCACCAATTATGTGCACCCCTCCATCCGGAATATGTAGGCCAGTGAAGAACTTGCGAATATCCTCACAACCTGCTGTGACTTTTAGTCCCAGTAAACGGATGACGACCGCCATACTGAAGTACAAACAACAGCACCTGCAGACAGAAGGGTATAGAATAGCATTATTGCCAACAGAGCTTCTCTAGCTCAGCGTCAATTTCCTGGAATTCCAATACAACACCAGGGATCTGGAATAGCAATGTGAGACAAAGGACATCAGATACAAGGGACACCATTTACGATCAATGTCCACAACAGCCGCTTTTAAAACCGAGAAGAAATTCACATTTGTGAGGTTAACAAAACAATTCAACATATACTGTAGCTCATGCTGAGTGTTAAGTCCCAACGCACAATATCAACTTAAAGCATCTGCCCTTTGTTGAAATGGCAGCTAGACTAATGAAGTAAAACATGAACTACAAACCACTTCCCGAACAATTCCAACACAAATTGTATTCACTTTATATTCAATCAAGTTCCACGCAAGACTCATCACTTTACCATACATGAATTCATCATTACTCATATTTTTGAAATCATCAATGGCACACCATTCGTCCATTCGCCAGTACATTCAAAAATGCAGTCCAACGCTGGCTTAAAAAGTACAATATGGCAACAAGTCAAAAAACACAAAGCAACACAATCTATCTGGCACTATCATTTACCTTTTTGCCCTATATCAACATTATCAGACCCGTTTAATCAATCACAGCATAGCTTAAATATTCAAATTCATCGTATATAATTCAACTAATGCAGTAAAATGTAAGTCTATCTGAAAGCCACTACTGGGATAACTGGTTTACAAATATTCATCTTGCAAATGAAATATGATGACGGCCACTTCACAGCTGATTAAGTTGTTGCCTTCAAAACACTGAAGGGCAATAGACTGAACATGTGTAATCTCCCAGAATGTGACAGCCCACAAAAGGACTCACCATAGCCATTATTTCACATTTATGATCCTTTCCCAACATTAATGCTGCATCCAGGTGTTGCACATCACAATTGTAGGTCCGAGTTTTTCAAGTTTACCCCCAGGTAGTCCCACTTATTCAGCCAAGTGATCAATAACACCATGTTCGAACTTGGAACAAGTATTTTTCCAATGCTTTTGGAAGGGGACAGCCTTGTTGATCCATCATAAATTAGGTCTGGAAATGCACACTTGGAAGAAGGCAGTTCTTCAATTGGGATACAGCTACTACGCAGCAAGGACAAAATCACCACTATCATGGCATAATATCCAAAAGGCATTTGCATGCGCTACATCAGCACCAGCTTCTGACCAAAACATATTTGCTACAATGGACGCACAACTCCCATCAACTTTACTGCATATTTGCAGGAAAGTGCTGAAATCAGGATATCTTCTCACTCATAAAAGGTTCATCTACTGCATTGCCACCTTGCTTTAACTCCCCAAACAGTGGTTCCAAAATATCCCATTCATGGCAAAAAAAACACTGTTGTGGATTGCATTGTTTGGCAATCTACACCTCTGCTGCAGTCTGTTCGTTCCAGAGGCTGGCGTTCTGGTTAATCCAATAGTGGCAGTGTCCTCTCCTCTTGCCCTTTCCCTGTCACGCTCTGCTCACCTCAGCAACATTTCCTCCTCCGTACAGTCTGGCACAAACTGATAGAGTATAATTACTGTTCCGCAGAAAGTGTTATCATCTTCTCATCCGAGTTTCAGAGCATTTAAGTGCTGTCATGTAGCCAAAACTGTGTTCCACCCTGAAGTCAGCAAAACTATTTTCGTAGACCATTCAATACAACTGTCAAACTTGTGACAAGTTTTTTCTACATTTGTGTTTCATAATCATTTGTATTCCCTGTTGAATTTCCAAACATCACAGCTCATGAATGCAATGCTATGTGGCAGCTGTATGGCAAAGTAATAAAGGTCAGACCATCACTTGCAGAATGTAAATGCACCACCGGGAAGGATTCACAAATCACTCCGCAATTTTATTTTTTAGGGATTTCATGAACTGAAGGAGAAGCTTTTCATACAGTATAAGGCAGCTGTGGACAGCAGATACTGCAATCATAACCCATATTTATTTATAGATAAATGCACACCAACTTTCCTGCTTTAATCACAAGTTATTTTCTGTACTGATTTTGGTAGCAAAGTGTTTAATTTAAATAAATACTTTATATTTAAGCATTAATGGCAGCTGCCCTACCGCAGCAGCATCTAGCGGAGGTTGTCAAAAACGCAGTTTCGTCTCTTCTTCTGTTCTGGTGCGTACTATGAAATAGATTCCTGCCTGTGTTGCACCAAAATCTGTGACCGCAAAGAGCGAGCATTACATGAGGACACCATTTCTGACAGCTGTCATCAGAAAATGTGACCCCACTGTACCTATCTTTTGCTGTTCTTTTAGACTTTTATGAATATATATTTAAAGAAAAATATTAAAATTAATTTCTGTTTTTACTGTCACATATTTGCCTCTTTTATTACACAGGTACTGTGGGGGTCACACTTTCTGACAACAGCTGTCAGAAATGGTGACCTCATGTGTTGCTGCCTCTCTGCGGTTACAGATTTCAGTGGTCACAGATTTCAGTGACCACAGATATGGCTAGCTGCTTGATTCCAGACCTCTGAACCAAAGCCCACAATAAATTAAATGAAATCAAACAGCAATTCAGCTTAATTTTCAGGCTATAACATGGCTACACATAGCTATCAGACACCACACCATAGTGCACCAGAGGACTGACTTAAATCTCTGCCAAATGCTCCCTGGAATGACACAAAACCAACTAATATCACCCATTGTTGTGTTGTAAACGCAATACGAACTTTATTAAGGAACCGTCGCCACTGGCATCACAATAGTGATGTGTCGGTAGCGAACGAGTCGGCTCTTTGAGCCGGCTCTTTTAAGTGAACGATAAGAGCCGGCTCCCGTCCGAGCGCGTTTTATTTTTTTTTAATTAATTCAAGGCAGAATGATAGGACAATTTTCTCCGTGCCGCGGGCACTCCATGCGCTGACTGTGACTGAATGTTATGTTATTGACGTCCAGGTGATGACAGACAAGGATCATACCATCAAGCAGGGAGGGGCAGGGGTGCGCGGCGCGCAGACAGTCTACAGGCACAGAGCAGGAGGGAGAGGAGGAGAGAAAGAAAGAGGAGTGCGGTGCGCGAATAGCAGACAAGATGAGTGACAGTCAAAGCAAACAAAGCAGCATGTAAAATGATGGTATTCCGGAAATTATAATAAGGTATATAAGGTTAAGTGATATATGTGCACAACTACTAATCATAGGTTAAAACAGTGCTAAATTTGGCTGAATTGTAAAAGGCAGAAGTGGTAAACGGAAGAGCCGTTTAGGAGCCGAAAGAGCCGGATCTTCTTGGTGAGCTGAGTCAAATGATCTGGCTCACTAAAATGAGCCGGAATTCCCATCACTAAATCACAACCTCAGAGTAGCTAGCGTTAGCTCTTACAGCTAACGTTATCTAGTTGGTCATCCAAGTAGTAAAATCCAATATGAGGGCATTCAATTACAGATTCACTGAAGAAAAGCGGCACCCAGCTTACTAACGTCACTAACTTACGTCAACGTTACCAAGGCTACCAAACACGGATAAAGACCACCAGGCCTTATAACCGAAGACACGCAGCAATCCTATAGAATAACGCCAGCATTTAATCTAAAACGAACTAGCGACTAAACATACATGACGTTAGACTTCTGTAACGTGGCTACTTCGTCAGCTAAGAAGGTGTCGAACATTATCATCATCATTTTAGCTATCGATAGCTATGCTAAGCTAGCTAGGCCTCTAGCTTCACTGTTAACTAATGAGACGACCAACACTGACCTAAAACAATGAATAACGTTATTCTTTAAGATAACACAGCAGCACCTAACCAACGACAACACTTACACAATTGGCAAAGCACGGATTCTCGTACAAAACAGAGAATAGTGACAGGTCGGTTTGGCTCAGTCGAGTTTAGCTTCGTGTCGCTCCGGTCTCTAAGCGGATGTGGAGTTTCGCAATTTGGGGGTTACCTTCTTCTTCTTTAAGGTTTATTGGCGGTTCGCAAACAACGATTTGGTGCATTACCGCCACCTACTGGCCTGGAGTGTGGAGCAGGAGAAATAAATAAATAAAATAAAATAAAACAATAAAAAATAATAATGATTATTAATAATAATAATAACAATAATAATACTAATAATAATTAAATTCTCTCCATTATTCATGTTGCCCTTAAGTAATTAATTAGAAGATTGTGTACCTTGGATGTCTTTCCTAGCAGATTGTAATATTTCCATCATCTACTCCTGATACCAATTCCCTTCTTTCTTTGTCATATGTGTCGCACTCTATAAGTACATGCTTGACAGTTTCCGGTTTATCACAGTGTGTGCATAATCCAGTTGGGTGCTTGCTTGGGGGTTACCTTCTAGAAACGACCGATCTTCTTCTTCTTCCTTACTATATGACTGTGTGTAAACCGACGTGAACGGCTCATACCGCCACCTACTGTATCGGGGCAGGTAATGAAGAGCGTCTGGAACCTGTTTCATGTAAATATTTGTTTAAAGGCCCTTCCTACCTAAATTTATTTTTATTTTTATTTTTTAATTATTATTTTTATGTTATTTATTATATATTTTCTTATTTTAAAGTATTTATTAATTAGTAGTGCGTTCCACACTCCCCTCCCTGCAGTACCTATACACCAGGAGGTGCAGAACCAGAGCCTACAGGATTATGAAGGATCCTCACCACCCAAACATTGGACTGTTCCAGTTGCTGGAACTCAGGCAAACGCCTCCGCAGCCATGCTGCAAAAACAGAGAGACTGAAGCGGAGTTTCTTTCCCCAGGCCATCAGGACTGTGAACTCTGACCTCTCCAGGGTGCATACCAAGCGCCACATACTGCCCTCCTTATCAACACACGTTCACACACACACACACATAGGGCCACATACAGAGCATACAAACACACTCATTACCATTCTATTCACTCACTTATATTTATATTCCATATTGTATATAGACCCCTCTCACTGTAAATATTGCCATTGTCCCTACAATTCTCACTACATTTTTAAAATATTTGTACAGTTGATGCTGTTTTGCACAATCTCGTGAGCACTGACACTTTACATTTCACTGCACATCCTGTATGAGTATGTGACAAATAAAACTCTTGAATCTTGAATCATTATTTATTTCATTTAGATTTATATAATTTAATTAATCTATTTACCAATTTATTTATTTTTGAAATCCCCGTCTATCATTGTTGTTGGTGTTGTGTACCCTTTTTTCAATATCGATTGTGGTGTCCTTTTATACAATTTTACAATTTTACAATATCATTAAAAAATGCTGAACCTAAAAGGCCTTCCTACCTGAATGTGCGTACCTCTATCTCCAACCGACCTTTGCTGTTCCTCTCCTTTAATGTCTTTTTCTGCATTGAAATTACTACAACCTATAAACACTGTACCAACTTTTCCCTTACACTTACAAGTCAGACGCTTTCTTTTTCACGATACATCGTGTTGTATTGGGTCCTTTGTGTCCTAGTTTAATCCTACATTTACTTTATTTCTCACTCTGACAGGCTGTTGAATTATGTAATAATATATTATTACATTATTATTACAACTCTTCCACAGCAACAGCTAGTGACTATCAGTGGACTCTGGACTCTGGCATCTCTTAAGATCATCACAGCACATACTCAAGATTATGCATCTATACTCAATCAGATATCGGGCCAATACTGACTCAATTAGCTGAATCGGATATCGTGACCACAGGGCCGATCTATTCAATTCAGTTCTATATTTATGTACTATATACATTATATACAAAAATTTAAAATAATGTTTAAGTTTTGATCAATTTGTTGCTGCATTAAAAAAGGTTTACAAAGGTTTTAACAAGTTGCTGATGTATAAATTATTATTTTAATAATAAATAACAATTCAGTAAATTTATATCTATGTATTTATTTGTTATATTTTGTTTTGCAAAGTTAGGAAAGCAATGATTAAGTCAAGCCTGATGCTGCTTTACACATAAAAGAGTGATCCTAGACACAGTAAGGCATACAGCTTAGTAATTAAACACTGGTATCGGATCGGTACTCGGTATCGGCCGATACCCAAAGCCCAGGTATCGCTATCGGTATCGGGACTGAAAAAGTTGGATCAATGCATCCCTTGTCAACATCACAATTGAAGTTGCGTATCGAAAACATACTGATTTCTTTCAAGAGAGCAAGTTTAGAACATAGACCAGGGGTCTGCAACCTGCAGCTCCGGAGCCACATGCGGTTCTTTGGCCCCTCTCCAGTGGCTCCCTGTGTATTTTTAAAAATGACAATGAATAACTGTTTTTTGTTTACATTTTCATTTTTATTTATCATTGTTGTAGGTCTATGGTACGACGATACGATGGAGTATTAGGGCCACATTGAGGAAAAAAAATAAATCTGAGATTTTGAGAATAAAGTCATAATATTAGAGAATAAAAACACAAATTTATGAGTAAAGAAGTTGTAATATTATGAGAATAAAGTAATAATATTATAAAGTAGTTATTTTATGTTTTTCCTTTTTTTCTCGATAAGTTATGACTCTATTCTCGAAATATTCCGACTTTTTTTCATCATTAAGTTATGACTTTATTCTCGTAATATTACGACTTATTTTCTCGTAAAGTTATGACTTTATTCTGGAAATCTTAGATTATTTTCCCTCCATGTGGCCCTAATACTCCGTAGTACATTTTCACTTTGGCCTTCACTGCATTAGACTTATATACTATATACTTAGACTATAAACTGTGTTACCTTCATCACAATGTTCAAATGTTTTGCGGCTCCAGACAGGTTTTTTTTTTTTTTTTTTTGCCTGAATGGTTCTTTTGATAGTAAAGGTTGCTGACCCCTGACATAGACGGTGTATAGTTGAAATCTCCAGATAATCTTCTCATGAATAGCTACACAAAGTCAGAATTTCTCGAGTTTTGTTGTGTGGGGAGCACAAATTAAATATCAAGATAACTGCATCTTGTCAGTGCATGAAATTTTCTGTGTGGCAGCCAAGAGTTAATTATCTGTATTCATTTATTCAGTAGTCTAACCCTAAATTAAGACCAAGTAAAGTTTTTTCAGTTTCGTTTAGTTTTGCCCACCTGCCCCCCTGTCGTTTGCTCTAAAACAAAGTAGTGTGATACTTTTTAATGTTATCTGTAAACTATATATCTATTTTATTCTGTAAATCTCTAGTGTGTTGATTTCCTCGGACCCGCAGTGCGCTCCAGGGTTCGCGCCAGCTATGTTGCCACATCATGTGATGTTGTTGAAACAGCAGCAGCAACAGCCAAAGACGCACTGTGAGGATCAGTGTGTGTGGAATACAAAACAAAAAAAAGGTATTTCAAACATATGTTCATAATAATCCTTTCAGGGCAGATCGGCTTGTCAAGTGTTAGTTGACCAAATTAAGTCACTTTCTGGGGGCTTGGTTGTCATTTGTGTCTCTTCCTCTTAAACTCTTTGGCTAACTATGTGAGCTCATGTTAGCTCGATAGCACCAACAACATCCAGCAGCAGCAGCAGCCAGGCTGAAGCTGGAGCTGGAGCTGCAGCTGGAGGCGCAGCAGCAGCAGAGAGGAGCTTCGGAGCTTCGGAGCCTCGGAGCCTCTAGTAGCCGACGATCATTTCCGACAGCTCCGTATGGATTTGACGTCGGCTTTACATTGTTGCTTGATGTTTCACAAAGGCTCGACTACCGCTGATTTCGAGGATGGAGGAACCGTGTGACCTTAAGCACTTCGTGAAGTGAGTACCTCGTGAATAAGCTCATTGTTTAATCACCGGTATGTTTATTGTGGTTTTAGACATTTTCACTACAAGACAAAACATCTCCAGCTAGCTAGCATGCTAGTAAAGCCGGGTGCAGAGACTCCCGAGAGTTTCGGATCCTTTATATCATTAAAACAGAAATAATCAAACCTTTTCCTGCTTATTAATTAAATTAGAAAAGTAACAAAGCTTCCCACTATGTGAGAAATCAACTGTTTTGACTTTACACACAGATAAACAGGTAAAACAGAAGCTAACAGTAGCGTTAGCCTGCTAGTGGCTAAGCTAGCTTGGTGTTAGCTTCTGATGCTAGTAGAGTTCCTTTGGCTAGCTTCGGTTATATACATAAATGTTTGTTTACCTCTTGCTGCACAACTAGAAAAACACGCCAAACCAGTTTCCATATATTCCCAAAGCATCTACTAGTCAACATGAATCATACATACACACAACACTATCTTTAAAGATGGCACACTGTTCATGTTAGCTTAGCTTAGCTTGGTCGTGGTGTGTTTTGTGTAAACCAGCACCAGGGTCACAGTCGAGTAGTTAAGTTCATTGCCATTTTACCTGCCAGTTTACTACTTATATATGATGTAGTATGGCTAGTTAGCACATCTTGATATGTCACTAAATGTGCTCCACAGGTCGTATTGTTAGTGGGTAGATTCATCCCTTTTAAAGGCCATGTTTTGGCTGCATCCATTTCTCCCGCACAGGCCATGCTTTTAGTTTAGTTTCCTTTATTTGCTTTCAAACCAGTCACCTGTTTGTTTGCACAACAGTATCGATGTGTTATTTAATTCACATAAATCCTCTTTATGCAGACAACCCCTTCTTTTGTTGTTGTTGACCATTTGCTTGAGCTTTTTACATGTATAATAAATAATGAGATGCATGTTCACTGCTCGCCCTGCATCCATGTTTTTCATCCTCCACCATGGTAGTACAATTTATAAACCATAGGTGAATGTAACCTTTTACTTGTGTTGTTGCAGGGATGCATCTAAAGCGACTAGAGAGTAGAGATTAACAGCCTACCAAGCTGAGGAAAAGGGGGAAATCCTTGTCCCATAGCAGACATTAACATTAAAACGTGCAACTGGTATCTCTGCCACATTGCAACGACAGATAACACACAGGAAGGGAAGCCTGCAGAAGTCGTTAATACGGTTGAAAGCATGACACCACATACTTTTTGACATGGTGTACATATAGTGTGTTTTTGCACAAGCCACATCCACAAGTAAAAAAAGATATCCCACCACATTAAGTATGCCAACCTCTATTTGATGATGTCAAAATTATAAAAGTTCCTGACAGAGTAGCTGTAAGTTGTTGTGGACAAAACCAGACTCAGTTCATTGCATCCCTATCTTTCTTTTTGTCAGGTGTGGCGTCACTTTGGAGGGCTCATTTCTCTGATTTGGATTATTCTTGGCCAGCAGCCTCTTCAGGCCTACTTATCCTAGACGAGTTTCTCAATGGACACCCTGCTCCAGTCAGAGATCAGGTATTAGACAGCACAAAATGCAACTTACAGTGTGTGTATTGTTTTAGAGTAGTTTGATATGAAATTGGAAGTCATTTTAGTATGGTTTTCACGTTGTATTTTGTTTTGGTTGCAGTCTGTGCAGATATTTCTGGCACCTATTTACTGTTAACATATTATCCTAAGCACAAGGCTTTGTCATTATATATGTACTGATAGTTATTTGACAATTAAAACCACAAGACTATCCTCTGCAAAAATGTTTTGGACTCTTTTTTAAATTTAGATGTCTGATAACATGTTGTCTTCACATGCTTTTATCCATTTATGTTGTTATTATAGGTTAAGGTTAGGTTGTGTCTTTTGTTTAGTGTACCCACAGATACAGTACATTATTGCCTGTGACAGAAGTATACAATGGTAGAAACATCTATAAATAATGCATGAATAAAATTACATCATTAGTAGGAAAAGAGACATTTTAGAGAAATAAGTCAGTTTATGTCAACCGTATATACACGATGGATGGCTCACATTTTATGTTTATTAGCCTGAAACATGAAACAGTTCTGCATTACAGTTGGAATCGCATTCCTATATTTGGTGTAAAATAACATCAAGCTAAAAAGGTGAAGTTTTTGGTCGAGTAGGCCCAGTCCATTAATCATTTGACTGTAAGCTGCTTATTATAGCCCTTTCTATATAACAGAATGTCACTGCTGAAGTGTTTCATTTTGAAGGTCACAGAGAAAAAAGGAAAACATAATATCCCAAAGGATTAAATGACCCAATTTTTGCCCAGCACCCACATTGAGCCTACCCTAAGGAAAACACACACAGTTTAATAGGATACAAAAGGAGGAACAAAAACCCAATTATTCATGGTTCTTACATGTTGAATACTTACATCTGTGTGTTTCTTTGTTTTTGTCATTTTTTTAATGGCAGCACCAGTTGCTTGCTCAGCAATGTTGACAATTCAAGCTATACAATATGAGTTGCAGGTTATTTCTACCCATATTTAAGGGACCCTCACAGATATTGCCTCACAGTATAGCCTACTCTACAGTTGGTTTACAGTTTTTTAGGGTTTTAGTTTGGTCTACTTTAGGTCTGTTTACTTGGGTTCACGGTTAGGAATACATACCAGTACGTATACAATTGATAGAACAGTAATTATCACAGAATCACAAAAATGGTTAAACTCACGTTCATCCCATCATTATCCCATCAACACAGTGGTGTTTTCTTTAATGCGTGATGAAACACAAAGTATTTTCTGTCAGAAGACCTCACTTGCATGGACCTAACAATAGAAAGACTGTCCTTCCTGTCATACAAATAATTAATATTTCATATGGCCTTTACTTTAGCAGCCATACTGGATTTGTTTGGTTTTTCAGTGGTGTTGTATCATGTGAAAAAGTGCATAATTTTTGGTCAGGCACACTTAGCCTAACCTTTGCTATATTCCTGTGTAACAAGAATGGATTTCTGAATTAAGTAGGATATGAAAAGCTTATACCTTGTATGTATGTCTTTGAAACCAGGCTATTACTGTGGAGGCTATCTCATTAGACACATATTTTATAGTTAACAAAAGGTCTATCGTTGTTTTTCTCTGCATGGTGGCTCATTGTTTAGCACTGTGGCCTCACAATAAGAGATAGGTCCTGGGGTTGAATAACAATGCTGTCCATCCTGTTTGTTTGCATGCTCTGTTCATGCTTGCATGGGTTTCCTATGGGTGCAGGGCTCCAGTCTAACTTTTTACAACTTTGTTGTAGTAAAACTACTACAAAGTTTTGTAGTAGTTTTACTACTGGTCAGGATTAGGCATTTTACCGCTGATAATGTTTGATCTGGCCTGGGCCTTTCAGGGCTGGGGACAGGTGTAACGGGCACCGCAGCAATTTTCTCGATGAAACACAATCGATAGTTCTCTTCATTTTGAATTACCGTTATGTTTTAAGGTTGTGATGTCGCTCGAGTAGAGTAAAGGGCGTGGATTGAGACATATTCAAACAGAGACAATCCTGCTAAAAGTCAGGTGCAGCGGTGCGACCAATGAAAATGTTTAGTCACACTTGACAGATTTTTGCTCGCATGTGTGAGCACTGAGGCGCATCAGTTTTCTGCTGCATCAAAGTCATGCTCCTGCTGTTGAGCTAATCACTGGCTTTAGAACTGGAGCTGGTTCTTAGGCATTAGAGAACCAAACCCCAAATTGGTTTGAGTGGATCAAATGCAGAGGGGCTATTTCTCTACAGGAATCCGTATAATCCAGTTTGGGTTATATTTAACATCGTTTTTTCTGATATCCAGTGTGGCCTCTGATAAATTACTTTATTATGAACTAAGCTGTTTTATTGTCCGGTCCCCAGAACAAAGCAGTTAAGCACTTGGCCTCAAGGTTTGGTGGATGAAATATTCAAGACCATCAACACCATGCGGTATTTATGTACTGATGAGCAAGAAACACCCTAATATTGATACATTTTCATGGAGAATACAGTTGTTTTTTTCACCATCATCAGACAACATAAAACATTCATAATGATAAGGCACTATTATTTTTCTGTTTAAAAAAACAAACAAAAACACATCTTTTAGATTTCTTTTTTTTCAAGTTACTATGGCCACCTACTCCCTTCTTTCAGCTATTGCAATGGTTTGTTGTTCTCCATGTAAAGTTAGGGATAATCCAGTCTATGTGCAATGATCAATAGGCCACTGAACCTGACAGCCACATGAGTACTTCCTGTCATTTCCCTGCCATTCAAACCCATTACTTCCAGTCACTGTCTGTTCGTCACTGCACCACATTGAGCATGTGGCCTAGACACATACTATGATATGACTGCCCTGAGTTGGCGTTGATCCTAGGTGTCTTGTTGCATGTCATCCATTCCCCCCTATTTCCTGCCACTCTTCATAATTTGTAAATGACAAAAGCAGTTTAGATGAAATTCAAAAATGGATTCTATATAAGAGTGTTTTCTTTATTTTAATCTCTGAGATAAATCACAAGTTACAAAACAAATCAAGAGTTATAAGAGCAGGTGGTGGAAAGAGTACACCTAACATTGTTGTAGATCGGGCAGCAGATGTTGTGCTTCGAAGTCATTAACAATTTGGAGCACACCAATATGTTCAGGGACATGTTCATATCACACAAGGCTACTTTGAGAATTTTTGATTTTTATCCCTCCTGATCTTCCCAACATTCATCTGACTGGGGTGCCCGCAGACCCCAGAGGTATACTTTTTGTCATATCTCACAAATGCTTTATCCTATCATTCCAATCATGATTTTGTCAATCAATTTGTTCCTAATGCCTTCATGTCATTGTTTTTATTTCATCTTTAAATAATAATTTAAAATACCAACGTATTAGGGTACTGGGGGACCACAGTCAAAAGCACCACATTGCAGCCTATGCAGATTTAATAGATAAAATAGAATAAATGGATAACATGTTTGCCATAGGTCCTAATTAAAAGTATAACACACTATCAGGGAGTGGTAGGGGTACTCTGTCATTCATTTTGAATGAGACAGTCACAGATGTAGCAGTGTGTCTGCTGTTTGTTTGATTGTGCTTTCTGTTTGTTTTCGTTTTACAACTTTCCTAAAATAATAATCTTTTTTTTTTTTTTTAGATGAAATTAATTACATAACTTATCATATTTTGAGAAGAAATAACTTAACATTTTTGCTATGATGGTTGTTAAATATGTTTGTAGTGAGAGGGTTAAAGTTGTTGTCATGAAGTGTTAATTGATTTCTGTCTTTCCTCTCTCTTTTATGTTTCCATGATGCTCTTGTATAACCAGAGAGGAGGGGAGTGGTGCCTCGGTAAGTCTAAACAAAGTTAATGACCCCTATGTCTAATTTCACTATCTTCAAAAAAACTCAATCTACAAGTGCTCTCTCTTTTATTGTAGGTGAAGGTGGAGGGCTTATCCAAGGCAGCTCTAATCAAAAGCCTGTCTCCCAGAGTCATGCTGTCCAACCATCTCTTGCCTAAAGGGACCAAGATGAAGGTCAACCTAGAGGATCAGGGTCGTCAGAAAGTGTCCTTCAGCTTCGCCCCGACCAAGAAGACACTGCAGAGCCCGTTCTTCATCCCTGCCAGTCCTGAAAAGGAAAAGTCTGTTGCTGAGCTTATCGCTGCCTCATCACAGTCACCCTCAGACAAAGAAGGGCAGAATACAAACAGCAAAACTGAGCAAAACCAGACACCCGTGGTGCAGACATCAATAGCAGAGACACCTTCTCCGACACCAGTCTCCTCAGCCTCCAAACCGAAAATAGACTTGCCTAAGATGCATTTCAAGAAGCAAATTCTCAGTGTCTCTGTGACTGAGGAGAATCCAACATCTGTTGTGCAAGAGGAGCCTCACTCTCCTGAATTGCAGGTTCTGCAAAAACCACCAAGTGTAACGGAATTTCCAACACCCCAGCCTCAGAATATCGTCAGTGTCTGCCCCTCTGAAAATGCTCACATTGAATCCCCTGAGACGAGGGTAACCCCTAGCCTCAAGCCACCTGCTTCCTCAGGAAAAGATGCAGAGAGTTCCAGCAGCGCTGAGCAGGATAGTAAGGTAGACAGAAGGAAAACCAGGTCCCATTCTGATAGTGCTCCCCCTGGCTCAGAATCCGATGGAGACTCAGGCAAGATGTCGTCTAGTCGCAAATCAGATGACTCCAAAAGTAGAAGAAACTCTGACAGCAGAAGCAAAGAGGTAAAAAAGTCTTCCTCTAGTTCACATGTGGAGGAAAAGGAAAAAAGTTCCTCTAAGTGGTCAGAGAATCACGAAAGGTCTTCTAGTTACTCCAAATCAGACCGTGATTCTAGATACACAACCTCACGCTCATCTCGATCAGACAAAGATCGCAGAAGGTCTAGGTCTAGATCACGGTCTAGATCCAGAGGGTCTCGAACAAGTTCATCTCACTCCAGATCAGAAAGATCCCGAGGCGACAGAGGATCACGCTCCGACAGGTCATACTATCATGATTCTGATCGGAGATCACACCGGAGTTCTCCACGCAGAGAGAGGAGACGTTCTCGCTCTCGCACTGACAGAACTCGCGACAGTTCTGACTCTGAGGATGATCATAGGAAGACGAGGACAAGGACCAGTGACTCCAGTAGATTGCCCGCCCATTCAAGCTCTCATAAAGAGTCAAAATCATCTTCCTACTCAAAATCTGAGAGAGCCTGTAAATCTGCAGAGTCCCCTCACTCTTCAGAGTTGGATAAAAGAACTCAATCGTCAAAGTCTGAAAGGATTTCAAAACGACTATCAGACTCTGATTCCCAGCGCAAGTGCTCTCCTGATCCGGACTCCAATTACCGAAAATCTAGCAGCTATCAGAGATCAGAGACCAACAGCAAATCCTCTTCTTCCAGTATGCACACCCACTCTCAAACATATGAAAAACGTCAAAAAAGCAGCTCTAGTGACTCTGAGGCAGACCATAAGGGAAAATCACAGGCCTCTGACAAAAACTCTGGCCTGGAGGAGAACTGTAAAAACTCCCTAAAGAAGACCAGTAGGCCAGACTTGAAGCCGATGACACCCTCTAGATGTTCTGTGAAAACCAGCGGACATGATAGACAATCAATTGACATATTTCACAGCCCTGGCAAAGCACCTTCATGTACAAACACCACAGAATCGTGTTCTCCGAGTGAAAAAGAAAAATGTGATTCCCAACCAGGTGAAGTTGAACATAGCAGTCAGGATTTTAAGGAGACGGTCTCATGCACTGATAAGAGTTTGCAAGAATCACCACCCACGAAATCAAAAGAAACAAAATCAGATCTTGAACTTGAAACCTCAGCTATAACCTCAAGTGAAAGCCTAAATGCACATACCGCCCTGGAAAACTTCACCGATGTGAAGGATAGCCTTCCCTCTAATAATCAACCACATGTGAACTCAAATGTGGCTGTGTTAAATTCATGCAGTAGTAATGATAGTATAATGTGCAGCCAGGACATGGAAGTTGTTGACTGTTCGCCAGGGCCAAAGTCCTTACTTGATACAGCTGATATACCTGTCACCCATGATGTCCAGCAGAACACTAAACCAGAGATTGTTCAAGTTTTGACAGTCGACAAGCCGTCTGGCACAAGTTTGCCGCTCATATCTGATTCATCGTGTCTTGAATCTGAGGGTCAGCTGACACTTGAAAAGCAAAATGGGGATACTGTTCACAAGAGGAGCAGTACTACCAAAAAGTCCAGATGGGATATTGTTGGGCAGGACACCCCAGAGAGCGATAATTTACAGAAGACACTTTGCACAGAGAGTAAGCCTACTGTTAAAACGGTGATCTCTGTCAAAAAAATAGAGTTTTCTAAAGACAATAGCCAACAAGACTCTGACATTAAAGATACTATTCAGCAAGAGGCTGAAACACATTCCATATTGGTTAAGCAGACTGAGATCTCTAAGCAGGAGGTCGGCTCAGACAGCACATCCGTGGCCGATAAATGCAAAGACCAAAGTGAGCCTTCACGAGCGAGCACCAGCATTGACCACTGTGACTTAAAACTGAGTGTTTCTCAAAAAGCAAACACAGATGAGCCCCTGCACGTAAATGATGCATCGCAGGCCGACAAAGCTACAAAGATGCAGAGTTGGAATGGCGATGATCATGACGAAAAATCCAAGGGCAGCGCTCACAAGAGCAAACTGAGCAAGAGAACATTACTTAATCAGGACGCATTAGGAGAACAGAGTGAGGTCAGCGATAGTGACAACTCGGAGTATGACTCCGATTGCGGCGAGGCTATAAAGCGATTGCATTCTGTGGTGGTGGTGCCAAAGAATTCTACCCTAATGGATACACATGACATGGGAGCTTCCCCACGCCGCCTAATGAATAGTTCAGAACTGCAGAACGTGATTATGGATGGAGTCCCAAATCAAGGCCCACAACAAAGGCAGGGAAGTCCTTCAGCGTTCGTGGAAACCAGTGCTGTTGTAAATGATTCATCCCATAGCAGCACGTTGTGTCAATCCCAGAGTAATATGATTGATAGCACCAGTCACTCTGAGGGTTCCAGCTCCATCAGTGCGCAGCCTTACGTGGCTGCTCATAGCGGTGCTCATGGAAGTGCCACAGATCCCGCCCACAGCCTTGATAATTCCCGACAGTGTGAGCAAGGGCACAAACAGCATAATGTAAGCAGCAGAGGTGAGAGGATGTACTCCCATTACCAACAGGACGATTTCTCCAATGCCGACAATATCAACGAAAATAATGTATTCAGCCTGGGTTGGGATTTTTCACAACCGGAACAGCAGCCCAGTAGTACATACCAGCAGCCTGATAGCAGTCATGGGCCACCGATACCAAACACTAAACTGATTGAAACCTCTCCTGAGGGACAGGAGCACAGGCAGAGTAATGCCACCTGGAACCATCAATCCCCAAACACACAGACTAGCAGACAACCCTACCTCCATGTGCATGAACGTTATCAGGATCTTGCAGGTGAAATCCATCCTGACTCCCTAACTAATGACCACGACGACTACAGTGGGGAAAAACTATCTGATCTCAGTCAAACAGCTGTCGAATGCAGTGGACTTAACACTCCTGGGTCATCAAGCTTTGTGCAAGGGCATGAAATAAGCAGCAACAGCAGGGGCCCTGCTGTGCCTGACCCCCCTAGAGAAGACAGTTTTAGACCCCACAGAGGCCGGGGCCCTCCCAAGAAAAGGCGGCCAGAGATCGAGTCAGATTCAGACAATGAGGCAGAAGCCGGACCTACAGGCAAGAGGGAGCGTCATGGAGATGCTGACGTCTCTAAGGAAACTCATGTCAAAGCTGAGGTGCAGCGTCCAACGCTCAATCTGCGAGACTTTCGAGATTCCCATAAATGGAAAGAGTTCTCCAGGTCTAAGAAGATGCCCCCTTACTTTGACTTGATTGAGGAGAACATGTACCTGACTGAGAGGTAAGTTGCCGTCCAGCCTGGTTAACAAAACAAATTATTTTGTTTGTACAAAGAATAACCTCATAATAAAATATTTAAGTGCTTTCAGGCTTGAGCTTTGAACGTTTTTTTGAATGCTTTTTTGCAGAAAGAAGAGCAAATCTCATCGAGATATCAAGAGAATGCAATGCGAGTGCCCAGTGCTGCCCAGAGAGGAGCGTTCAAGGGGAGTGTTAGCATGTGGGGAAGACTGTTTAAACCGGCTGCTGATGATTGAGTGGTAAGTTGATTATTACAGATAAAGCTGTGACAACATGTAATGTTTTTTATATGAAACGGCCATAGGAAATGTTTTTTTTTTTGTTTGTTTTGTCAGCTCCTCACGGTGCCTGAATGGAGCATACTGCTCTAACCGGCGATTTCAGATGAAACAACATGCGGACTTCGAGGTTATCCTCACAGAAGACAAGGGCTGGGGTCTACGGGCAGCTAGAGAATTGTCTGCGTAAGCTATTTTTAAATACTTTTCTAGCATTTACCATTAAAATATTCACAAAATTAGTAGATACTGTGGGGCTACCTACTCTATTGGATTGTATTATTATATCATATTTTTATTGCTATCTCAGAAACACCTTTGTGCTGGAATACTGCGGGGAGGTATTGGACCACAAGGAGTTCAAAACAAGGGTGAAAGAATATGCTCGCAATAAGAACATCCACTACTACTTCATGTCTCTAAAGAATAATGAGGTAAGGGATGATATGGCACATTGCAATTAATGTTAATATTTAAACAAATCTGGTTTAATGATTCAGGCAAAGTGGTAGAAATAGTTGACATTGCATTATCTCTCCTCAGATCATTGATGCAACGCTGAAGGGTAATTGCTCTCGGTTTATGAACCATAGCTGTGAGCCCAACTGTGAGACCCAGAAGGTACGGTGGCAAAATAAACAAATACTCCTTCAGGTTAACTTACTGAAAGCTGAATTACCTGACGATGATTTTTATCCCGTTTCAGTGGACTGTCAATGGCCAGCTTAGAGTCGGGTTCTTCACCTCCAAGGCAGTCACTGCAGGAACTGAGCTGACGTTCGACTACCAGTTCCAGAGATATGGGTACTGTTTCTCTGTATTTTGTGCTGTCTATGTTTGTGTTGCGGGGTCTGAAAACACTTATGTGTTATGTTGTGATATGTTCATATAGATATGTTCATAAAGAGTGGTTCATTTGGACCTTTTAACTGATGGTTTAGCCGTGGTGATTTCATCTTGATTTATCTTTTTCTACAGCAAAGAAGCACAGAAATGCTTCTGTGGAGCAGCCAGCTGCAGAGGCTTCCTGGGAGGGGAGAACAGAGTTAGTGTTCGGGCAGCTGGAGGAAAGATGAAGAAAGACCGCAGTCGAAAGAGTGCTCTCACCACGGTCAGTTCTTTCAGTCATATTTCAAAGTGTGTCTTGTCATTGGTCTACATCTGGCTGCCAGTTATATTAATATGGTTATGCTTCCACACGAGAATCATAACCCTAACTCTAATAACTTAATGAATCTGCTTAATTTGGCATGCTCCAACTTTTAGATTATTTTGTTTTAACCATAGTGATGTTAGCACTGTATTGTATGGATACAAGCCAACATGTGCTATGTTTGATGATGACATCACTTTGTCCTTCCTCAGGTTGATGAGGAGCTGGAGGCGTTACTGGAGAATGGAGAAGGCCTGTATGATGAGAAACAGGTGGTGTCTCTCTGCAGACTAATGGTCCGAGTGGAAACCATGGAGCAGAAACTCATCTGCCTCAAGCTCATACAAGTACGACCTGAGTAGTTGGTGTCTTTTTTATATTGTTGATATTTGTGATTATCATTTGCAGTACGTAATATGATATGTTTATGTTGCACAGGATACTCAAAATCCATCATGCCTGAAGCAGTTCCTGGACCATCATGGGTTGTCTTTGCTGTGGCTCTTCATGGTCGAGCTTTCTGAAGCTAAAGGCAACAGTGCCAATAACATCAAACTGCAGTTACAGGTGACATATGCCATTGACTTTGCATTAAAATAAGGGCTGTCAATCGATTAACATATCGAATTGCAATTTGTCCATAGTTAATTGTGATTAATCGCACATTTGTATCTGTTCAAAATGTACCTTAAAGGGTATGTGTCAAGTATGTAATACTGTTATCAACATGGGAGTGGGTAAATATGCTTGCTTAGCATAAAAAAT
Organism: Sebastes umbrosus; assembly: GCF_015220745.1. NCBI lineage: Eukaryota > Metazoa > Chordata > Actinopteri > Perciformes > Sebastidae > Sebastes > Sebastes umbrosus. Next base: position 18,144,106 of record NC_051279.1, read on the forward strand.
ATGCTTAAATCATAACACGGCAAACTCAAGCCCAACAGGCAACAACGGCTGTCAGTGTGCTGACTTGACTATGACTTGCCCAAAACTGCATGCGATTATCATAAAGTGGACATGTCTGTAAAGGGGAGACTCGTGGGTACCCATAGAACCCATTTTCATTCACATATCTTGAGGTCAGAGGTCAAGGGACCCCTTTGAAAATGGCCATGCCAGTTTGCAGCGTTATTTCGCCTCGACTAGTATGACACATGGTTACCAATGGATTCCTTAGGTTTTCTAGTTTTATGTGATGCCAGTATCTTCACTCTTTAAAACTGAGCCCGCTACAACCTCCAAAACCGCAAGTTGTGGTAGTGCATTACAGAAATTAGTGGTGTTAAAACAAATTTGTGTTTTATTATTGCGTTAACTTTGACAGCCCTAATTAAAACACTCGTAATGTTGGGACATTCCACTGAAGTAACAGGGAATTTGAAATCCTCAAAGCCTGTACGGTCGTATACACAGCTGTTTGCTGTTTGATGCTGATAATCTACGATTCTGTCTACAGATTATGAAGACCTTGGCTGTGCTGCCTATCTCTACTAAGAACATGTTGGAGGAGAGCAGAGTCCTTACCTTCATCCAGAGATGGGCCCAGACAAAAACTCTCCCTCACCCTACAGAGATGGATGGCTACTCAAGTGAGAACACCTCCCGTGCTCAAACACCCCTCAACACTCCCGACGGCTCCTCCACCAAACTGGGACCTGAGTTGGACGGTGACACCTCCAAACCTGCTGTGTACCGCCGCCTTAAAATCATCAGTGAAAACAGTCTGGACAGCGCCCTCTCTGATGCTAGCAAAGCATCCGATGGGAAGGAGGAAGAGGAGGAGGACGACGATGAGGAAGAAGATGAATCCTCGCATGATAGCAAACAGTTGAAGGCAGAGCCGGTGTGTGAAGCCGCAGATCCGGTGTGTGAAGCCGCAGATCCAACAAAAGGAACGATGGAAGAGTCTGTGAAAGAGGAGGTTCGGGTCGAAGGGGAGAAAGAGGAAGAGACGGGGATGAGTTCAAGCAGTCAACACCAACCGCAAACTGAGGAGGTGAAAGAAAACATGGAGTTGGATTTGGAGAAGGACACCGAGGTGAAAGAGGACACGAGTGAGGCTCATACGGATGAACTTGTGGTGCCAAAAGAGCCGAGTGAAGAACAGGAGAGTGGGGAGGAGCAGACCAGTCAGGCCGTGACAGAAAAGGCTGAACCGGAAGGAGACCAGCCCGCCGTTGAAGTTCTCGAGCCAGAGAGTCAGTGCATCCAAACAGATGTTGCTGATGTTCCACCTGAGCCGCCTTCAGAGAACATGGAGGCCCAGGAAGAGACACAAGAGGCTGAGAAACCTCCTGGCAGTGAGGCTCAACCTGGTGAATCTACCACTGACGCTACTCCAAGCTCCGAGACCCCTGAAGCCAGTATGCCCACTGAGGTCACAGCGACCCCCGTGGACCCATCAGTGATAGGAACTCCTTCTCAGGATGAAGAGGAAGGTGTCTCAGATGTGGAGAGTGAGAGGAGCCAGGAGCCCCAACTCAATTCTTTGGACATTAGTGGCATGGCTGCCAGGCTTCTGGACAGCTGGAAAGATCTGAAGGTGAGCGCAAACACATTCACTTTTAAAGGCAGACATTGTGAAACATGCATAGAAATCTAATCTGTTTGCATACTATTGTATTCTGAAGTTTGAAGTTGTGCTTGTCCTTTCAGGAGGTGTACAGAATACCAAAGAAGAGTCAGGTGGAAAAGGAAGCAAATGGTAAGTTTAGTCCAATGTTGATTTTTTGGCGTGGAATTTTTTTCCGTATGATTTTGACTAACTAGATTTTCTCACAGATCGCAGCCGAGATCGAGACACAGCTTTGACGCCACGCACCACTTCTGGTAGCCGAGAACGTGAAAGGGAGCGAGAGAAGGAGAGGGAACGTGACAGAGACCGAGATTATGACAGAGACAGGGATCGAGACTGGGACAGGGAACGGGAACGGGACCGGGACAGGGAACGGGACCGGGACAGGGACCGGGACAGAGATAGAGACAGAGACCGAGATCGCGACCGGGACCGAGAACGCGACCGGGACCGGGACCGAGACCGTGATCGAGGCTCTGACAAAACTCCACAACGCAGCTCGGAGAGACGGAGGAGACGCTCCGCTTCACCCTCATCCTATGAGAGGAGCAGCCGACGCACTGAGGAACGGTAAGGATTCTTGTGATTGGGGGAACATTGTGTAGTGTCTTCCAAGCATAGTGTAATCTTTGTATATCATAGTAAAGTTTTGGCATTCAACTGGGGTCTTGTTCTCTCGATTTCTTTTTAAGGTTTGAGTCATCTAACAGCAGCAAGACACGGGGAGCTAGTGGCAAGGAGCGCAACAAGCTGTCCACAGAGGAGCGCAGAAAGCTGTTTGAGCAGGAAGTTGCTCAGCGGGAAGCCCAGAAACAACAACAGCTTCAACAGCAACAGCAGCAGCAGCTTCAAACTATGGCTTATGACCCTGCTCTAGCCTATGCCTCCAGCCCTGGCTTCATCACCTACCCTCCTGGATATCCCATCCAGACCTTTGTGGATCCCACCAACCCCAATGCAGGCAAAGTGCTGCTACCTACCCCTGCGGTTGAGCCCGTCCTGAACTACGAAGAGACGCCTCTTATCTCAGACATGGCACTGTCCTCTCCATCCTCCACTTCCCAGGCCACTCCAGTCTCTAATCTCTCTCAGCACATCGCCACCCCCGACCTCACCGCTGGCAACCCTCAACAGTATGCCCAGCCCGCTGTAGCAACTCAGGACACAGGCGTAGCTGTCCTCTCTGTACCCGCCCAGGTGGCCCCTCAGGTACAGGGCCAGCAGAGCTACACTACTCTCTGGGATCCCACTACTCAGCAGGCTGTGACTGTGCAGACACAGCCCGCTCAGCAGTACGCCACAGCCCCACCACCGCCTCAGACACAGACAGCCATCTATTACCAGGGTCAGCCGTGCCAAACCATCTACAGCATCCCCACCGCCTACCCACAGGCCAACACTCCCGTCATACAAGTAGGTCGCTCTCTAAAAAATCCTCTGGTGATTTTGTTGTGCTTTGATTTTCTAACTTTTTCTAGAGTATACATTATGCACAATATATTTTGCCATTAATGTAAAAAACTCTATATGATAGGAGTAACAATTAAAAACGTTTGGGTTTTGAAAAATATCTAATTGCGATATGATTTGCGAAATTGGAGGGAATGATAATTTTTACATCATTTTTCTCATTTTCATTGAAAAACATATTAAAATGATTATGGTGTGATGTTTGCGGAGATCTCTACCAAACAAAGATGTTTTCTTTAGTCTGTAGAATAGGATGTGTAGGCCAGGACATCTCTGCAGCACCACAATATTACATTTTAAATGGTATTTTGACACACCTTTCCCCTTTAACAAATATTGCGCCTCCTGCAATTTGAATAATAGATTTTTGAAATTTTGATCAAATTTCGATTAATTGTGCAGCCCTAATTTGATATATACGTATGTATATGTGTATATATATATATATATATATATATATGTGTGTGTATATATATATATATATATATATATATATATACACACATATACGAGTATATATACACATATATATATATATATATATATATATATATATATATATATATATATATATATATATACATATCAATATTGTTCTATTTGTTACAACCTGGCTCAAAGGCTGCAACAAAAATGGGAGACCAGACAAGTTTTAAAATAGTTAAAAGCATTTATTTATCAAACTAACAAGAAATAACTAAACAAACATGGAAAGTCAGTAATCAGTTAGTGTGGGTGCGTGAAAATGTCTGAGCAAACAAAACAGGTATGCCAGCCAAGGAAGAGAGAGACATCTGTGGGAAGGTAGGGAGCTTTTAGATCACTACCACACCGAGCTTAGGTGTGGCTCATCAGCCTGACGACCGGATCTGTAGTGTATCTCCCAGCCCACCAACCAATCTCCACGCTGCAACCCAGCAACACCTGGAGAAGCATTTAAAAATGTACAACACAGAAATCCAATACAGCTGCTTACATTCACCAAAAACAGCAGAAGAGCATACATACCACACTCCATATCTCCCAAACAACCAGATTGCACACCTCAATTTATAAAACGAGGTGCTCCTGCCTTCTAGGCTCCCAACTGATCTCATTCATGAAAACACAGTCTCCGCCAATCAAGCATTAACAACCAGCAGAACCAACTGCACTGCACCAATCTAAACTGGGTCAAACAAGTTAGGACGAGCCCCCATTTGATATATCATTTTGACTAACAATTTGTAGTGTTTTTCAGCAACATGTTTATCTTCAAACAGCAAAATAATCAAATATGGTGGCTAAAAAAAGAGATGTCGTCTAGACTCGACAATCATAGCACTCCGTTGCTTGTGCATTGCTGCAAACGTTTCATCCATCATGTGTATTATAAATCATTATTGAGCACTAGAACACAACGAAGCACAAACTCAACACGCGGTATCCGATTTCTGAATGTTCCTAGTGACCATCTAATTTGATTTTGTGTTTCTGTAGGCGTACACTGAACCCACAGCCAGCTACCTGCACGGCCAGCCTGTGTATCCTGGCCATCAGCAGGGAGTGGTGGTGCAACAGGGAGGCACAGTCACCACCATTGTCACATCCCAAACTGTCCAACAGGTAATGCATACACACTCTGAGTCTCAAATGGTGTTTTTACTTGAAACAGGATGATTGGGCAAGACACTACACATTGACTGATAATTCACAACTGTAAACCAAATGGATATCTGTTAAGGAAATATATACCGATCAGCCATAACATTATGACAGCATGGGCACCCTGACCGGTATGCGGTGTATATTTACATTCTTGAACAGCATGAGGTCACATTATAGTCACTGTTTTGAAGGATGCAACCGTTTATTAGGCAGTTTTAGTCTCCGCTTTTGAGGATCTTTGGGATTTTCAGAAATCTGTATTATGCTTTATGTGATTTTGAGGACACCTTCTGTTCCAGTTTGGCCACAAGAGGGTAGTACACATCTCAATGATGCAGCTTTTAAGAGCTACAGTATGTGGGTCCTCTCTCATATGATAAAGTGCCTTTTAAGATGTGTCAAAAGATAGGAATCTAAATGCAATCATATATGACTTTAAACTACAGTTGTCATCAAAAAATGTAGCTTTAAGTGTATCCGGTTCTTTCTCCTAGCAAAATCCAAAAGAGGTATTTCAAAGGGAAGCTACATGGATTTGCTGCTAATTGTTATAATTTTTCATTTCTTCTCATCTCCAGGAAATGATTGTACCCAACAATGTGATAGACCTCCCTCCCCCCTCTCCCCCCAAACCCAAAACTATCGTCCTACCTCCCCTTTGGAAAGTGGCCCGGGACCCCGAAGGCAAGATCTACTACTACCATATAGGCACAAGGTTGGTATTACGTTGTGTCTGTGAAGTGTGTGTTTGTGCCTCTAAAACCCCCCCCTGCATTGTATTTCTATCTGACATAACTTCCCTCTGGGCATTAGGCAAACACAGTGGGACCCTCCAACCTGGGATGGATGTAGTGACAACACTAGTGTGGACCATGAATCTGAGATGGACCTGGGAACACCCACCTACGATGAGAATCCTTCCAAGGTGAGTAGTTTAGTAGTGATCGTTTTCAAAGTGTGCTATAAAATGTATAACATGTGTAGCAGTTTGTTTTCAGATAGCAGTTACATATAATGAACAGAAAAAAATGTTTCCTCATTTAACAATGAGGAAGAATCCTCTTCACTTTATTCGTTCGGTTCCCAGAAAGTGTGCGCTTGGATGCAGAACATGATTATAGTGTTTGTTCCTTGAGGTAATTGAAGATGCTGCACCAGTGATTACTTTCAGCTGTGTCTCAAGGGGGGGGGGGAGGAAAACTCTCAGCACGACACCATATTCAGAGAGTGTTATGTCCCCGCCGATGACTCCTCCTCGCAAAATGGCTTCATCAGAATCTACATGCAGAGACAGAAAGATTTGAAGAGCGATTGCACTCACTCCACCCCCTGCTCAGCTGTCTGTCCCTTAGCCCTCAAGGCTGTAAGGGGAGGGGCGGCTCAGTTCATCTCTTCTTCCTCTGCCTCGTTTGTTTTCCCCTCTTCATTTTTATCCTGACTTTAAGGATAATGGAAACCATCTGGGAGACCTAGCATTCATTTATTTGCGGTTTCTTGTGTTGTAGTTTAACTACGTAAGTGTCCCTTTTGTCTCTTTTAAAAAAGATTTTGAAAAAAAGCTTCAAAAACTGAGATGGCGAGATCCATGTTTTTCATGCAACGTTTCCCGCCAAGAACAGCTACAGGGTCATGGACCATTTCCCAACATGTGTTTAGACAGTGGTGGCGTCCACATCCAGCACTTGAAAACTATGGCACATGCTCTGCACTTGTAAAGCAGCGTCCCAAATCTCACTGTTTCTGGATTCCTGGCCCTGGCACTGTGAATCCTCGGTGCTCGCTTTTGATGCTCACCACTTTGTTGTGGGTACAGGCAGTCAGCTGTTGCCTGCTCGCCTTTGTTGTTGAAGGCTGGGGCCAGAGAGGCAGCATCCTGGCAGGATATCCCTGCTTTGTGTCAAGTAGCTGGCGAGCAGGTGCTGTTTGATGCCCCACTGACCCTGATAGCTACTGGTTTGCAGCCAGTTGCCACGTTTGATTGAGCTGATGCACAGGTGGGGCCATTAAATCTCTCTGCTGGGTTATGTCAGTATGACATGGTATTACTGTCTTCTACTAGAGCTAAGAAAAAGTCTGAAGACAAACTGATGAAAGGAGAAGAATTGGATGGGAGTTAGTTTGTGACAAGTTACACTTGCAAAAGCCAAAACTGTGATCTCATCCATCTCTTCTAATATGTCGTTACAGTTCTCCACAAAGACAGCTGAAGCAGACACTTCCAGCGAGCTAGCTAAAAGGAGTAAAGAAACATTTCGCAAAGAGGTGAGCCAGAGTCTCCGTAAACATTGTTTCAATGTTCCAAATCTCTTCTAGCCACTCATGCAAGTTTACATAATCGTCCCTTATTAACAAGTATTTTTGTGTGTGTGTGTGTGTTACTCAGATGTCCCAGTTTATAGTGACATGTCTAAATCCTTATCGGAAGCCAGACTGCAAACTTGGACGCATCAGCAACACGGAAGATTTCAAACACCTGGCTAGAAAGGTAAGATTAAAACAATAAGATGGTCTTTGAACTTCCATTAATGCAGAGAAGCTGTAAACCTTTCCTCGGCCTGTACGTGGTCGGAGCACAATGAAAGCTTTGGTCAGCTTTTAACTTTTAAAGGCAACGTTTTCAAAGTTTCCCTCAAACCAGAACTAAATAGTTGAGCTCCCACGATTTCTTTTTCCAGCCAAAATGTTTTTGTATTGTGCCTCCGGAGGAGACTAAGAACACATTGGACATGTAAACTATTATCTCCCTCTCTTTTGTTTTACTCATTCCTTTCTAAAAGCTCTTTTCAACCAGCGTCTCTTCAAAGGGCAGCACTCTTTTTTTTTTTTTCCATGGTTCCCGTAGGGTCTGTGGATTGTGTATGTAGGGAGTGGTTTGCCACTCGGACATACCACGACTCTGAGGACATGGGCACAATAAACAGAAAGACGAGTTGGGCTTCAATTCATTTAGAGATTGTGTTTTATTGTCTCAAATTATAAGGGCAAAGTCACCAAAAGATATTTAACCACCCAGCCGCATATACATTGTAATTATATAATTTACTGTAGTCTGGTTACAAAAGACATGTCTAACTCTTTCCTCATCTCTGCCCATTCCTCCAGCTAACTCACGGAGTTATGAACAAGGAGTTGAAAGCTTGCAATAATCCTGAGGACCTTGAGTGTAACGAGAATGTGAAGCACAAGACCAAGGAGTACATCAAGAAGTACATGCAGAGATTCGGCACCGTGTACAGGCCCAAGGAGGACACGGAGGTGTACTAGCCTCAGATGTTGACTCTTGTCCTGCGCTAAGGAGAAGCACAGATTTGCCTTTCCATTCACTCCTTCATGTATGTACTGGCGAGCCTGAGCTGTGAAGTAGTTTCTTACGCGTATTTATGACTAAGAATTGCACTGCTGCCCAAGAAGCTCTCCGGGCCCCGTGGATCACGGAGGAGCCCCGTTCTAGAGACTTGACGGAGACTGGAGCGTCGCTGAACGACCCGTAAAAAACTCCAGGTGCAGTGTTCTCGAGGGATGACACTGCGGGGTGCTACAGAGACTAATGTTTTCACTGACTGTTTGATTTTAAGCATATTGTTTTGTTTTTTTTTCATTTGTGGCTCTTTAATGTTCCCAAGATGATCACCTCAATTCCACTTTTTAAACTTGTCCAGCCCTGAATGAGGATAACTCAATGGAGTCAGCTTTGGTATCATATTTATCAGAGTTTCTTTGTTACTTTCCACTGTTAAAAATGGATCAATGACAGAACAGTCCAGTGCTTTTTTTTCTCCCTCCCACTTCCTTTTTTTCTTGCACGCTTCAGCCCCCTGCCACTGACTCTGTATCTGGTGCTGCTTTTAACCGGGCTGTGGAGGTCCAAGCTTCCACTCCTCAAACCCTGCCTTCTTAACCACAAGACTTTGGAGCCTCTGTTGTTTTATGAATGCATGATGTAGGCTGAGGTCACAGTGGTATCCTTATGGAAATTCCTACGTTTTCCATGTCTCCTGCTTCAAGTAACATGCTCCCTCACGGGGATGAGCTTTTACTCACAATACACTTAGGGATCAGCCAGTAACCAGCAGGTTGGCAAGGTGATCAATATGTCTTTTATGAATTTGTGTATAATAACGGGAGCAGGGTTTAAATGCTATGTTTGATGTGCCGTTTAGACATTTCCTGTCCAGCCCCATCTCTCAACTTGTTCTCCCCGGTTTCCTCTTCTTACAGGAGTAATGCTGAAAATGAAGGTTGTAGCATTGCAGTTTTAACAGTTTCTAAACATCCTGTGTGTTCTGGTTCCCTAGTTAGACAACACTTAGGCCGACCTTGCTCCACAAGCTGTCACTCGTTAATTTCCAGGATTTTTAAGGTTGTCAAGGTAGTGTCATCGGCATTAGGTCACTGACTTGTTCCAGCCTATTAAATTGTATTAAACAAAGTTCCAACACATGTACATTGCTTTATATGTGAATATATTGAATAATAGTTTTGGGAATGTTTAAATAAGCAGACACTTTGTAAAAGGACTATCATTTCATGATTGAAAGTGTAAATAATGTATAAAATTACCAAAGCTGTATGCAGGAGAGTAGGGTCAGGGTGCACAGGGAGCCCACCCACCCATCCTCACCAGCTCAGCCCTCCTGATGCAGCTCCCTCATCAGTGTGTCAAACTTAGGACCCCGCTGAATCACAGCCCTCTTATTTTATTTCAGTGGTGGGGGAGATTTTCATGTTTTTTGTTTATTATTATTTTTCTATGTACAAAGTAAGTGTCACCTTACTCTACTGTAAGTATTGTGTAAGCACATTGTCATACCGAGTGTACAAACATTTTAAAAGATAATAAACTTTTTTGTAAAATTACATCCGTTTTGTTGTGTAGTTGAATTGGGTTCACTTGGGTGTCACTTAAAGGTGCTATTGATAACATTCAACAACTAGATGTCACATTCTCCCTCCCCCGTTCCATTGCATTCACTTCACAACAATTAGTTGCCAGGCACTTACCGTCAATCTCAGCCATTTATCCGTTTTTTTCCACACTAACTGACGACCCAGAGATACCACGTGATACCAACGTCATTTCACTATTGGCTCACAAGCCTTGTTACAAGCGAGAACCAAACGTCCGATAACTTCCACAGAGATAAACAAAACATTAATTTTGGACTCACCAAAATGTTTTAAATTATTAATTCACACATTTAATTTTTTTTCAGGAAAAGCCATACTTTTATGTGGCACCTTTCTAAAAGCTATGTGGATGTGTAAAAAAATATTCATCTTAGGGCTGTCAAAGTTAACGTGATAACGCATTAACGCAAATGTGTCTTAATGCCAGTAACATTAAAGCAATCAGTCTTTCGGAGGTTGTAGTGGGCTCTGTTTTAAAGCGAGAGTGAAGATACTGTTTTCATATGAAACTAGAAAAACTTAAGAATCTATTGGTACCAACCATGTCGTGAAAGAGTTAAATAACATTCCAAACTTGCGCTAAATTGTAGCGAGGAAAAATTGTCATGGCCATTTTCAAAGGGGTCCTTTGACCTCTGACCTCGAGATATGTAAATGGGTTCTCTGGGTACCCACGAGTCTCCCCTTTACAGACATGCCCACTTTATGATAATCACATGCAGTTTGGGGTAAGTCATAATCATGTCAGCACACTTGACAGCTGTTGTTGCCTGTTGGGCTTGAGTTTGCCATGTTATGATTTAAGCATATTTTTTATGCTAAATGTAGTACCTGTGAGGATTTCTGGACAATATTTGTCATTGTTTTGTGTTGCTAATTGATTTCAAATAATAAATATATACATATATTTGCATAAAGCAGCATATTTGCCCATTCCCATGTTGATAAGAGTATTAAATACTTGACAAATCTCCCTTTTAAGGTACATTTTGAACAGATAAAAAAATGTGCGATTAATTGTGATTAATCATGGACAAATCGTGCGATTAATCGCGATTGAATATTTAATTGATTGACAGCCCGTCTACATAAAAATGTTATCAATAAGACCTTTAAATAGACTCAAATAGATCTAAACAAATGTGAGTGACCTCTGTTACGTGATTAACTGCTGAGTGCACACCCAATCCCGTTTTAGATTGGCGCCCTCCTCTAATATGGGGTGCACATGGCATGAGTGCCACTACAGCGCGTACGCACAGTGTTGTGAGCCAGATGTTTTGGCCCCAGTAAAGGGAACCAAAGTGATCGACTGCCTTCATTAGAGACATTCAGCGAGCTCTAAATATGGAGGCCCGTGACGAGTGGAGAGAGGCGCTGCTGTGTTTCCCCTCTCTCTCTCTCGCTCTCTCTCTCCGGTCCCAACCCCCCTCCCAGTGTATGCACATTCCGCAGCCCCATGCCTGTGTGCTCCAGACCGCAGTTAAGCAGTCCCGTCTGGAGTGTGTGACGGCATGTAACACTGCCCTGGGCCATGCAAGATGCCTGCTCCCACTTACAACTGAATGCAAAGAGATCATTAACAGATTTGAGTTAGCAGAGGGGGAGCAGGAATCAAGATTGTGCCTCGGAGAGAAACAGGAAACCTTCCTCCAGAATATTTTTGGAATGAAGCTATTATTTTCATTTCACCCTCAAATTATTAAATACCTCTTAACTGATTTCCCTCAGGGTTTTGGATAGGAAATGTTCTTAAACACTAAATCCCTTGATAAGGGGTAGTATATTTCCAAATATGTCCAAACTTCCTCACTGTGTAATTCATCAAGTGGGTTTATATTTTACTGTAAGTGACAGACATGTCTATCGGACTGTGGTTGTGGTCCAGTCATTTTCATATTTCAATGAACATTAAAAAAGGTTTTTGGGTGTTAAATACAAAGGCATATCCAAATTACACGAACAATGCCTGATTTTATGCCAGTCTTCTACTTGTTTAGGGCCTATAGGAGGTAGGCTATGACACAAGGATGTCCAATAATAAAACTACAAGTACGATACTTACAGTTTTATTATTGGATATAGGCCTACTACTGAGGTCTGTTGAATTTGTTTTGTCATTTAGCCTACTCTCTCAACCCTATCAGATGAAGTACCCCTTTATTGTCTCCACCATTTATCTAAACCAATTATAACTAAAATCATAACTATTTCAACTGTATTTTTAGATATTACATCTGTTTCCATTACTTTTAGATATCACATTTATCCATTAATTTGAGGTAGTTCACTATCCATTAATTTAAGCGAACTATGTCAACAGTTTATCAGTTATTTTTGTAGCTAATTCAACTGTTTAGCCATTACTTTAAGGTAACTATTTTAACTGTTTATCCATTATTTTATTAGTTTTTTTAACTATTATAATTCAATATGAGGATATTTATTTTTATTCATTGTAAATTGTAATTATATTTTTTTTCTTCATCAAACTTAATTGACCTACTCCACACACCACAAGCAACTGTATCCATTGATCAAAAGCATAAAGATTTAAGTATCATCTTATGTCCTGTTACAACAAAAGAGCACTGATTATCAAAGTTATTTATTAAATGAATAAAACTCTTACAAAAACACATTGAGGCATACCATTAGGAAATATATACACAAAACCATACATGGCTGGCGTTAGAAAAATATCAAACCATCTGAGGCCATCACATAGTGTAACTAGCACACCGCAGATGTCCATGGTTCTCATAGATTTTATTTAGTTTTATACTTGAAATGGTGATGAAATAAATACAAAAACCAGATGGTTACTTGGACACGAGCATGGATGTTAACTGTGTCTTTGGATTTTTTTTTATGAGAAATCAAGGTGACAAAAATGGAGCTGTGTATAATGAATTTAAGGAGATTCATTTCTATTCCTTTTCTTCAGTCTTCACAGTTCATGGATGATCTCACTTTAAGCCATGACTTAAAAAAAACAAATCAATATTTAAGATATTTACAATCATAGATGGTTATTAGGAAGAGCTAAGAAAGGCGTTTTAATATTTCTCAGAATGCTTCATTTTCGTGTCTTCTGATGGGATTTGAAACATCACTGGTGCATGATATATCCTCAGTGTAAATAAATACCAAGGCTACGTAGTGACTGCAGCAGAAAAAGAAGGAGAAAAACAAAACAACAGAGCAAGGCAACACACTTTAACAATCTAGTGAGTAGTTCCCATCTACCCATTAGATAAAGTCTTCTTAGCAACTGCAAGCGTCATCGGAAAGGCTGATCACTTGGCCGTGTAAACCCCTTTATTGGGTTTCTTGGGTTTTTTCTTCTCTTTTTTAGGCGTGCACATGTGCGTGGAAATTATCCCAAACAGAAAGAGTCACCATGTTGGAAAGCAGTGTTGTTGGACCGTCTCCTTCTGGCAAAAATCAACTGCAATAGGCCCACCAAAGAGGTTGCTGATGTTGCGATTCATAAAACAAGGCTAGGAACTTGATGATCTAAGCCGTATTTGTTTACAATAGCACGTGGAAGGCTGCTATTTTTTATAGGGTATAAATCTTATTACTGTCCAAATAACATGTAAACAGTGGTTTTTAGAATAATCACACTTGTGCAACATTTGTAAACACATTATTCTGTTTCCTGCCATTAACCGAATACTCACAGTTACCAGGATTTGTGTGCGTGTAAACAACATTGTAAATGTACTTATGGAGGTGTATGTGGAGGTCATTGTAGTTCTAATCCATTATGTCTGCTATGTCCACTGAGCAACCCAAATGGCAGTCGACTCGGGCGGATCCGCCCTCATGTCGCCCTCAGTGTCTCACTCATTTCGGCCATGCGCCCAGGATACGGCCCGCCTACAGACTGGGCACTGTCAAACAGCGAACTCACTGCTGACACCAGGCGGATCCGCACATCGAACGCGCCTTTTCCCCCCCAGTTCAAGTGGCTGGTGCCGAGGCATAAAAAGTATTTTGGTTTACAGAGTATCTGCATGTCTTGAAATGTGTTATTAAATAAAAAACTGTTTTTGATATTTACGGTAGCATTTCCTTTTTTCAGAAATACCTATTCAATGTATTTACAGTCTGTAATGACCTCTGGTTTTGAGATTACCGTATAATTTGGCTTTTTGCCTTTATTAGCTAGTCAGGACAGATATACTGGAAAAGGGGAAAGAGAGAGGGGACAATATAGGCATAGTCCACCTTCGGATAAAATTGCGTATGGGATTTACAGGAAACAATGCATTTATGTTCCCCAGTGTAACTAATTTTATCGGACATGAGTGTCACTGATAACTGCTGGCTCTCTTACAACAGTAGCAGAGCTGTTAAATTACTGCTACTAACCCAATTTTTCTACTTCTGCTGCTTCACAGTAAAAGCATTTACCTGGCGAACCGCAGGGTGGCTTAAAGGATAGGTTCAGATTTTTTCAAGTCTTGGATCAATTGAATGTTTTATTAATATTAATAAAGTCAGACTGGTTATAAGAAGTATTCAAGCTCTTAAAGAGCAATTTAGATGTTGTTCAGCTAGATTTTTGATATTTCTGTAGCTAGTTTTGCCCAGAGCCATTTGGAATAAGGGATCCGTAACGGGTCCGGAACGAATGAGCCACTTCATGAAGGGATCCAAATCGGATCCGGACCAGATGAGCTGCTTCTGATGATTCTTTCATGCAGCTGGATCCATGTAAAATCAACATGTGACATAAACTGGGGCACAGGAAAGTGATACAAGAAAATGTTTTGTTCTCTTCGTAAAAACTGAATTAAAAGTGTCCAACAAAGCATCAGAACCATCAGTGACAGCCTCCGACAGTGACAGAGGTGTTGATATCAGAGTGCCTTCCTTGTCATTTCAATGAAAGTTCTTCACTTGAGTCTGTTAGTGTCATACGTGCGTTTGAGGAGCCTTCAGACTAAAGAAACGCCCTGCGTTGGGCAGTTAAGAGCTGTTACCACGTCGGGCCTCTCAATGCGGGCCAGTGCAGAACAGAGCGGTCCCAGAGTGCAGCCTTCTTTCTGGGCCCAGTTAGAGAGGAGCGTGTGAGCGGGAGCCTCTCCGTGCCCAAACAGGTCCAGCTGTTCAGGCTCATAGCCCAGCGCTGCGCCCAGCTGCCTCCACCCCCGACCTCCTCCCTCCTGCAGGAGGCGCTCCACCTCTTCCTGTCTGTGGGGGGGTAGGTTGATGTACTGACGGTTGTCCTGCTTGCTGTCCCTCTTAGTACCTGTGGATACAACAAACAAAATTAGCTTACCATTTGGCTATTTGTACTTAAAAAATGATAGGAACCGATTTTCAATAATAATAATAATATTTAAAATATTATTAACGGATACGATACTCCAAATTAAATGACAGACTTAAAACACAGGTCTAATGAAACCTCTTTTTAGAAATAACAAGTCCAACAAGCGTGAAATTAGAAAGCTTCCGTGCCATTACTCTTGTGGGGAACATTGTGAACTTAAAGGTACCCTGTCGAGTTTTCTTGTAAATAAACAAACTTATATAATTACTAGGGCTGTCAAAGTTAACGCGATAATAACGCATTAACGCAAATTTGTTTTAATGCCACTAATTTCTTTAACGTATTTACGCAATCAATCTTCCGGTGGTTCTAGCGGGCTCCGTTTTAAAGCTAGAGTGAAGATACTGGCATCATATGAAACTACAAAACCTAAGGAATCCATACTAACATGTCGCGTATGAGGTTAAATAACGCTCCAAACTTGCACAAAATTTTGGCAAGGAAAAACTGTCATGGCCATTTTCAAAGGGGTCCCTTGACCTCTGATCTCAAGATATGTGAATGAAAATGGGTTCTATGGGTACCCACGAGTCTCCCCTTTACAGACATGCCCACTTTATGATAATCATATGCAGTTTGGGGCAAGTTATAGTCAAGTCAGCACACTGACACACTGACAGCTGTTGTTGCCTGTTGGGCTGCAGTTTGCCATGTTATGATTTGAGCATATTTTTTTAAGCTAAATGCAGTACCTGTGAGGGTTTCTGGACAATATTTGTCATTGTTTTGTGTTGTTAATTGATTTCCAGTAATAAATATATGCAGACATTTGCATAAAGCAACATATTTGCCCACTCCCATGTTGATAAGAGTATTAAATACTTGACAGATCTCCCTTTAAGGTACATTTGGAACAGATAACAAAATGTGTGTTTAATTTGCGATTAATTGCGATTAACTGTGGACCATCATGCGATTAATCACGATTAAATATTTTAGTTGATTAAATCAAATTCCTTAAATAATTTACAAAGCCAGTTTAAAAAAAAAAAAATGTAAACCTGCATTGATCACTAGCTAGCAGCGTTCCTCTTTAATGCCTTTTGTTGGCTCCGTTTTTGGTGCATTACTGCCACCAACTGTCATCATTGGAATAGCCTGAAGCTAGCATCATGAAAGCATGTACATAGGCGTCTTTGTGCGTTTGCATAAGATACAAGAAACAGATTGGAGACCCACTCACAAAAACACTGCTCAAATAGTGCTGCTAGTGGACAAATACTCCACAGGGTACCTTTAAGACAAAGTGGAGGAAAATAGTGTTCTGTCTGGAACTGAATTTCCCTTTATCTAATACAATCTGTTGGAAACTGTATCATGTCTGCCTACATCCCTAATGAGCTCTGAGAGCAGCCACAGGTGAGCCCAATCAGCATGCAATCAGTGCTCCCTATAAGTAGGAGTGGAGGAGAAGAACATTTCTCCGTTTGCCCTATTACCAGCCATACCTGATCCCCTGCCTCCAGCCCTCACCACTATGCTCACCTTAACACAATCCTTTATATTAGAAAGTCCCACATCATTTGAGGTTTTATAAACAAGGACTCTGTCTGTCATACCTTTGCTGGGCTGGTTGTCCTGTAGGCTGTGAGAGTCCAGAAAAACGCCGCTGTCACTTTGGAGCTTTTCTCCCTCTGGAGACGCTCCCAACTCAGCTGCTCGGGCCTTAGAAAGAGCCCTCTTCTGTTTACATGATCTCCAGCTGAGAGGAGCAGAAGAAAACAATGTCAGTTAAGCTACCCACAGGGAGCTATTTTTCATTGCAGGGCCAATCGTATCATCTTTATTACTTCCATTTAAGGACCAGGACCCGTCCCTAGTGAAAACTCACCATTTATAAGCCACATAAAGAAGCAGGCCCAGCACCACGGCAGCCAGGACAGACACATAGGCCAGAATGTTGTTGTTGCCTCCCTCGTCCTGCGGGGTAAACTTGGGCACACCAGGGGAAGTACTGGTCTCCCCCACCTCAACATCTGTCCAGCTAGGAGCATCAGACCCACCCAGAGGAGGACGAGACAGAATGTGCAGCTTCTTATCTGTTGAGATTGAAAAAAAAAGGAGAGACGTGTCAGCGGCAACTGTATCTTTGCATCTGCACATGTGCACATCAGAAACACATTTGGGTTGCATAAATTAGGGCCTGAAATAATTCCACAGAAGCCTGTACGCCTGATGTAATGATAGCCTCAGTCATTCCGGTCCCCTGGGGTTTTGAAACCTTTCATTCCCCCCGTTTCCAGCCTCGTTCTGCCTCCTGCGGTCTGCCTATTTTAGGTTCAAACGCTACACGGTACTGTGCTGACCTCTCAGGGGTCAAAGGGTCATGACATATGGACCAAGAGTGTGTACAGATGACCTTACTCCTGGAGAGCGAGTGTAGCCATTTGGGAGCGAGTAGACTAGTTGTCAGGGTCAGCAGCCTCCCTTGGCCTTAAGGTTCTTGGGGGGCAGTTAACCTTAAGACCTGTCAAGCTCCTACCAATTGGATTACAGCACTTAAGTGGGCTCTTTTCTCACTCCTCATGTTTCTCAGCTCAGAGTGTTACAGAGTGTTCAGATGAGGTGTGGATGCAGGTGTTGACCACATGTCCTTGGATTCTCACAGACCCTCCCACTCCCTGTCACCCTCCCTTTAGCTCATTCTTTTATCTTTTTATGTTTTACTATTGCTGCCTTCCCCTGCATTAGATATTTAAGGGAAAGGCTGGCACTACTACTGGAAAATCCCTTGAAAAACCAAAACCAACGATGTATTAGTCCGTCTTTCGATACTTTTCAATTTCCTTACGCCCATTTGTTCCTAGTGAAGACATACATTCTTTAAAAACTGGTTACAATTTCCTGTTTTAAACAGTAGGGACGGTAGTTTTTAGCAATCTTTACTCAAACAGGAGTAAATTGTGTTTGTTGTGGACTATTTTCAGTTGCGTATTTGGTGCGCTAGTAAGAATTTACAGCAGCAGGACAATGACTGTAGGATTGATTCAAAATGAACTGTTTGTTTGTAGGATCAATTTATTGTGGTTTCTTGTCCTTTAGAGACGATTAATCGATTAGTTTTCAACTATTAAATTAATCGCCAACTATACTTTCTGGTTTCTTTACTCCTCTATGACAGTAAACTGAATATCTTTGAGTTGTGGACAAAACGAGACATTTGAGGACATCATCTTGGACTTTGGGAAACACTGATCGACAGTTTTCAACATTTTCTGACATTTTATAGACCAAACAACTAATCAGATTAGCAAGAAAAAAATGTAACAATGAAAATAATAGTTAGTTGCAACCCTCGTGTCTTTTCATGGGATTTGTTGACTTTTATAGAATGTCACCAAACTCATATTTAAAAACCCAATGTATGTTCTGAGTCTAACTCTTCCTTCCAACTCACCCATGCACAGCGTGTCAGAGTTGGGCATGCAGTGTCGGATCTCCACCTCGCTGTCGGAGCACTGGGTGCAGGTCTGGCAGGGTTTGGTGCTGATATGCTCCTCAGAAAATGTTCCCCTGCTACAGGTCTGGCAGTTTGTGTCTCCCTGTGGGCCACACTCCCGGAGAGCACCCTGGCCAAGAGTGCATTTGGAGCACGGGGCACACAGGCCGTGGTCGCTCAAAAGAAGTAGCCGTTGTCACATTCACATTGGGTGTCTTGAATGGCAGAGCAAGAGGCAAACATGGGAACACTGGGTGGGCATTTGGCGCAGGGACGGCAAGGACCAAGGCCTTCGGATATGGAAAACTTTCCTGGAAAAAACAGATAACAATATCAGTGTCAGTATGGAGAAACTGTGTTTCTCTCACACATATCAGAGATGAATGATGAGACGTTGCCGTTTAAATCTTCCAGCCTCTTGCACAGATGACAGACATAATGATAAGGCAGGTGAAACATACTCTACATTGGTGCAGTAACATTAGATTATAATTGCTTACCCTGTGGGCATGGTGTGCACTTGGTATCCTCTTTCCCACACTCCACCTCCACTCCGAAGCCAGCGGGACACAGACTGCAACACTGGCCCGATTCAGTGAACTGGCCGCTGGCACAGGCATCTCCAAGAGTAACCTACAGTAAATAAAATGACAGTCAGATAAAATACCACCACTGTGTGACTAAACAAATACTATCTTATGTCTTAGAATCAGCAGTCACGGGGTTCATATTTAACTTATGGGGCCGCCAAACAAGAAAACCACAGAAGAGTTTTTTTCTTTGTCCAAGGAGTTTTCTCCTTTACACCACATGTGGGAAGAAAATCACACACACACATCCCGCCCCTGTGCAACTGAAGAAGCGGGGAACTGGGCGAACTGAAAATGGCCTTTTTTTTATCTTTCTATCTGCTTCAGTTTTCACCCTTAAAGTGCTCTGAGTCCTTATCTGCAAGTGGGTAATGGAGAGCCCAGCTTGAGTTATGACATGAGGGATAGATCAGACATTCCTAACGGCCTGTGCAGCGGGGCTGGTGCCTGTCAGGAGTGGCTGGCTTTAATCAGATGGCTTTAGACCAGTGGAAAGAATAAGATATAAAGGGGGTGAAGGAAAACACTCCGAAAAGGAGGAAGGAAGAAGTAAAAAGAGCTTCCGCCCTCCCACTTGTTCCAAATCAGTGCGAATGACAATGTGTGACTGTGTGTGTGAATACAGTGTATGTGTGTGTATTTCTTGACATCAGAAGGAGGCGGGGGGTGGGGGGGCGGGGGGGTTATAAAGGAGACGGTTCCAGCCCCAGGCGAGGGTGTCAGTTAACCAAGGCTGCCCAGCATGCAAGTGTCTGTTTGGGTGAGAGAGGGCCTTTGAAGTCGCAGGTGTGTCTATGCGAAGGTCAGTATTTCGCTAACTCCCTCTGAAAGATGGCATCTTAAACATGCACACATTGAAGGCCCGCTCCGCCCGGGGGCTAACAAGAGCAAACAGATGTCTAACAACTAACCTCCTGCAAAGGGGAAAAGTAACAGCTAAACAAGCCACGGATGTCTCTCTTTGTCTCTGAAGTCTGCCAACAAACACGTGTAACGTGTAGGGACCTGTAGAGCCTCCAACAAAAAGGCCATCAGCAGAAACACACACACACACACACACAGACACACACACCGTACCATGCCCCCAGTCGCAAAACACTGAAATGTTCCATGCTGATGCTACAGGAGGAACAGCTTTGAAACGGGGCTCGCCTCGGTCCAAAAACAACAGCCAGTTTTTTACTGCGGCACTCACAGAGGAGCCTGATGATATCTGAGCAGCAGCCACAGAACCCAGATCAGAGGTATTAAGGTGTCGGGGTGGTGGGATCCAGCAGGCAGGAACCAGTAGGATGTTTGGAGTTGGCAGACTGTGACCGAGCCTGGACCGTAATAACTTGTAGCACTGGTAACTCTGGTTGATCGTCTCCATGTGACAGATGGAATACTAACCAACCTCTTAGCCCTCAATCTATGCTTTGATAAACATTTGGTGACAGTAGCTCTGTAATTTATTTTTACCTCCAGCTTGGATTTCTGTCGTTTCATAAAGCCTGGTGGAGCTCTGTAAGCCTGCCTGGAGGGCAGGAACCGCCAAAGGTTTGGCACTTCACCCAGAGGTGCCCGGTGCACAATGAAATCTTTAGTACATGCCCTCACTAGAGACGAGTGGGAACAGTGATCTACTCAGTGGAGGTATGACATTGGTATGACAATGGTAAGTCATTATCTACTATTAGTGTTTATTGGTATGAGAAAATATGTGCAATTAATATTTATTACACTTAATACTGTAATGAATCAATAAAGTTTACACTGTATGATTCCAAACTTCATACTGTAATGAATCAAAAAAGTTTACACTGTATGATTCCAAACTATCATTAGAGAAAATTAGACATAATAACCCATAATTAAATAAAAAAGTGAGTTATGCTTCCTTCCTTTTATGCTTTTTTTAGGTTTTGTAACATCAGAGGACAAAATCAAACTTGCTTAAATGTACTTTAGTGGTACATAAATCAACAAAATCCTACTTTGGTGTAATATAATTTGCATGCACCAAAGAGTATGTAGTCTTCAGAGAGTCTGGAGGGAAAGGAGGGGATGGGGGGGGGGGGGGGGGGGGGGCTGCAGTTGCTTTTTCCATTTAGGTAAGAAGCTGCAATCTGAAGGGATTCCCCAGTGAGAACAGACGGACCACCGAGGAGCACTGCTCAGTGCTTTCAATGGGGCTCTCAACTCCACCACGGCTGCCGGAGTCACTCAGTCATCGCGGATCACACACACACACTTCATTTCAGCCTCCTCTGTGCCTGAGACATTTTCTGTGCCCTTTTGAAGTGAGACCACTTTTGAAGCACGTAGGCTGGAGTTTTAATCTAATCTGCGTGAAAAATAAACACACAAAAGGATGCTCTCTCTCTCTCTCTGTGTGTGTGTGACGACAGTGACCCCGTGAGCCTTCACGAGCTGGCTGTGACGACGGCTACACACACAGAGGTATTTGAGCAGCCTGAGCTGAGGGAAAGTTGTCAAAAAGCTGCACATCCATCCCGTCTGCACTGATTACTGTCATTAGTAGACAGGGAGCATGAGGGACAAATTAAAGGACGCACATGGGTTTCTCGTTTTTTTTTTCAGGCAGAAATGCTCACCCACAACTAGGATCTTAAATCAAACATGACAGCGTTTGTTAACCTTTTATCTACTGATTTTCAACTCCCACTAAAGAGCTGAGAGGTGGTTCAAATTCCTAAATGATGCTGAAGTCTGCCCCCCAAAGAAATGTGCTTAACTACTCTATGGAAATTCAAATGACTGTGGTAATAAACTAAAGTACCCCCCCACCTACACACACACACTTAAACACACACACACACACACACGCACACACACACCACCACCACAAACTGGGAGAAAATTGTGATAATTGCTTTGCTCCGGATATCCAGACCCCAGAAAGCTGGGCCACATTTTCACCAGGAATTGTCGTAAGCAACAAATATGGCAACATGTACAAGGAAATGCAGGCAAAATGAGTGAAGACTGTCCTCACATACTGTAGGACACAATCACCTCCTGCACTAAAAACACCCAGTGAGTAATAAGAGAATCATTTGCCAACACAAATACTTTTCGGTGGACTAAAGCGACTTGAAAAGTCACTTTGCTCTGCTTGTTTGAAAAAACAGCATCTTAGATTTCAAACAGAAACCCTTTTGACATCACACCCCATATAATAGGAAAGAGATACACATCTTTCTAAGAGCTCTGAAGTTTTATCTAAATACTTTGATCTAACAAAAGTGCTTTGACTCCGAGGAGCGTGTCCAAACATGACTACAAGCCCCATGGGCTTTTTGAGGTAGATGAGTGTCAAATTATTGTCTACAACTGTGGAGTCAAGGGCCTTCTTTTCACACTGATCCCGGCTTAATAATATGCTATGAAATGCCACTGAGGCTATAATTTGTTCATAAAATACATCATTTATCAGCTGGGTGGGTGCATAATCTTGGTTAATTGTGTGCTCCTGTGTTTTGTTCTTTTGGTTCCTTCTCTCATAGTGTCTGCACATACATATACTGCCAGGATATGTTTTGTGAAAGTCTGTGTAGATGTAATAATAATAATAATAATAATAATACATTTATTTATATAGCACTTCCTCAAAACAGATGTTACAAAGTGCTTCACAAGACAATAAAAGCAGATAAATAAAGTAAAAGATATGGTAACTGTTAAAACAGAACATCAGACAATAAAAGCAGATAGAGTAAAACACATATGGTAACATGTACAGTAGGTAACTATAGGCCACAGTCCAAAGACAAGCAGCAAAATACCTTCACTTTGGTTCAGTCATAAGAGACTTTACAAAGAAAGACAGGATGAGATTGAATCTGAAGTCTCCTCTCACTCTTTCCACAGTGATTTGCCAGCTATACAGAATGACAACAAACACATTGACCAACAGGGGCTGTGTGTGTGACACAGCAAGCCTTAATGAAATATGGCTCTGTGGTGTAAAACACATTTCCTTTGGGAACAATGGTGTAATAAGACTCAGCTCGGCGGGTGAAGCTCACAATGGCTGCTTATTATGGTGTTATGATGAGAGTGAGAAATAAGAAATCAGCACATGATATTGAGTAATGGAAGTTACATGTGTGTGTTGGTAAAAGCAGTAAATTAACTTTTTGCTTACGTTTAACAGCAGAAGCGCGCAGATGACAAACAGTCTCATGTCTGCAGTCTCCAAAAAGTCCTCCTTTGACTTCCAGACAGATTGGTGCGTCTTAGTTTTCAGTCTGCAGACTCAACAATCGCATAAAAAAGTGGCATTAACAGTTCCACTTCTGTAAATCTAAACGTGACACTAAAACAAAGCAACTTGTTGGTTCCGCAGACAGACAGGAAAAGTTCGCTCATATAGTCCAGTAGAGATCAGATGTGTTTTTACGCAGCTTCAAAGCGCGCAGTAATCCGCAGATTCTCCCATTTGCTTCCTTCAATGCATCCTCCCAGGCTGATACCGTGTAAGTTAACACAAAGTTTCTTCTGTTTCAGCTGGCAGGATGCACGGACAGCCACCTCTTCCCACAGCTTTGCAACAGATGAGGCAGGAAAAAAAAATGTCCCAGTGCGAGCAGCTTCTCCAGCCCTCTCCAGATCTCCTGGGCCTTTTCTCCTCCCATCTCCTCAGCTTTCATAGCAGCTCTCTGATTGGCTGCATCACTGCTTGTAATAGAAGAAGTACAATCAGCTCTGACTTTTACAGTATGTGTGTGCTCATATGACTGTTATACCATCATACCTGCTGCTGGAATCAACAAATAGATGAAAATATTACCTTATATTATATTATTATTATTATATTATTATTATATTATTATTATATTATTATTATATTATTAATTATGAAAAATACATGAATAAATAGATAAAATACCAGTGGAATATTGTAAAAAAAAAAAAGTAGGCCACATTGTACAAATTTGAGGTACTTGTACTTTACTTGAGTATTTCCATTTGATGCCACTATTTTTCTTTACACTACATTAATTTGTCAGCTACAAAAACTTTGCAAGCATATTGTATTGTTATGTATTAAACTACCTAACATTATATAAAATACTTAAAATATATTACTTTGACATTAAAGCATCAGTAGTCAAAACTCACCTTTTTAGAACTGCTTTTAATGTGTAATTAATATTGTGTGTTTTTATATTTTTATATTTCTATGATGTCCTTGTTTTTATGATAATTTTATCTGTGTAAAGTGTCTTTGAGTATCCAGAATAATATAAATAAAATGTATTATTACTATTATTTATTAGTAATAATAATTGAGTAATATAATGTATAATGTATATCACTCATAGTTGTTTTACTGCAGTACTTTTACTTTTAAAACACTAAGTACGTGTTGCTTCATGTATCTTTACTTTAGTCACATTTTCAATGCTGGACTTTCAATGCTGGGAGCAGCGATATAATAGAAGAAGTACAATCAAGTCTGACTTTACAGTATGTGTGTGTGATTATATTATATCTGCTCATATGACTGTTATACCATCATACCTGCTGCTGGAATCAACAAATAGATGAACATATTACCAAGCAGTAATGTATGGAGGCCCAAAATGAAAAAATACATGAATAAATAGACAAAATACCAGTGGAATAATGTAAAAAAAAACAAAAAGTAGGCTCGATTGTACAAATTTGAGATACTTTCATTTCATTTTTTCATTTAAAAATATTTTTCGAACATGTAGAATACAAAAAAATAAAGAAAATAAAAATAAAGAAAAAGAATGATCATACCAACAAGTGGACAGTCAGAAACAAGTAGTATTTACATACAATGAAAAGCACAAGAAAAATAAATTGTCAAACACTTGATGCCTTGATTTACACATTCGAAAAGGCTTGTACTTTTTCTCTACACTACATCAATTTGTCAGCTACAAAACTTTGCAAGCATATTGTATTGTTACGTATTAAAATACCTAACATTATATAAAATACATAAAATATTACTTTGATATTAAAGCATCAGTAATAATAATTGAGTAATATAATGTATAATGTATATCACTCATAGTTGTTTTACTGCAGCGCTTTTACTTTTAAAACTCTAAGTACATGTTGCTCATAATGCTTCATGTATATTTACTTTAGTCACATTTTCAATGCTGGACTTTTACTTGTAATGGTGTATTTCTTAAGTATCTCAATACTTTCTTTACCACAGCAAAATATGTAAAAGAACCATGAAATAGTGATATAACATATTATAAAATGCTGCTTCCTTTCACAATAACATTTTGTCTCTATTTACTCATAGGAATATTTGTTTTATTATGTCTTATTTATCTATTTGTTTAATGTTTAACACTTTGGGTCAAAGTAATATAGCATAATCGTTGCTGGCAGTGTTGGAAAGTGATTAAGTATGTTTACTCAAGTATTGCACTTAAGTACAATTTTGAGATACTTTACTTGAGTAATTATTTCTGAATTATGACATCTTAAATTTCTGGTTACTTTGCAGATTCAGATTATTAATACAAAATAAAATCAAATATCAATATTTTTTTTTTTTTTTTATAGATTATACTACCCAGCTTTATATAACATAGCTAATAATAATGTAATGAAATGCACCATTCTGCATAATGAGTACTTTAACTTTTGGTACTCTCAGTATATTTGAATGCTATTACTTTTGTACGTTTACTCAAATAACATTTTGAATGCTTTTATGTGTAACAAAGTATTTCTACACTGTGATATTGCTAACTCTGCTTGAGTAAAAGGTCTGAGTTCTCTGGTTGCTGAGACCTCAAGGTGTCATGTTGGAGTTAAAACATATATTAAAGAATTGGAATAGATCAATAATTATGTTTTTAATTCATAGTAACAAAATGTGTGAAAAGTTTTTCATATTATGAGTTAAACTCTCAACTATATATATTCATCATAGTGAAAAAAGCCCATATGTGGATCCTATGAAAGCTCATTAAAGGGAGCTCTGTGACGCGACACCCTTTTACAGCCCTACAGGGACACTTACATAGAGCTGTGATCAGTTGTTATCAGAAACAAAAGAGAGCATGCGAATCAAACAAGATGCTCTTAAGAAGAAGCACATGTTTGATCTCAGCAATTCAAAAGATTAGAAAACCAACGCAGGCTAAATTACACACCTTGTAAATTCTAGTGAATGCATGGCAGGGGGGCCGGGAGACTTCAGAGGAAAACAAATGGAGAGATCTCTCAGACACAATACTACTTGCATTTCAAAGCCTGCCGAGGGACGAGAGGAGACGGAGAGGACGTTCCTGCTCTGATAAAATCCTCAAGCCATATTTACAACTCTCCTTTCTCTCATTCATACACACAGACAGATAACAAACTCTTACTTACTTACTTAATTTAGATTATATGATCCCTTAAAAGTTAGTATGCATGGCTTAAGTGTCATCCACACTGACGCTTATCAAGCAATTGCTGTTCAGTATTGAGTCAGAAAAGTCTTATTTTCTTAAAACAAGTGAAAAAACCTTTGTGTCTGTTTTAAATGTATATGCTTATTTGATAATATATTATATGTTTGCTCAAATTAACTGTAAAATATCCGTCTTGCCAAGTATGTTTTGTCTATTATTGGGTTTTGAAATGTCTTATTTTGACATGTTTCCAATAAAAACTAATTTGCTTTAAGATTATTTTAAGAATAACGTGTCATTTTTTTTATTCTAGCGCAGCCTTATTCTGTCTCGCTTCAAAATATTAACACTCATTTGTGGAAAATTCTTAAAGCAAGTAGATTTTTATTGGCAACATGTTGTAATCTTATGACACTGGTCATTTTCCCCACTTGTTTTAAGAAAAAATGGCTTTTAGGATAAAAACCACTTAGTAAGATGGAGTTTTTTTAGCAGTGCATTAGAGAAAAACATCAATTAAGTTTATCAGGCAATCACACAAATAAACAGTTGCCCTCACTTCTTTGTTCTTTACATCATGTTGCTGCAGGGCTGCAGACTCTTTATCTGAGGGCCGAGTTCCTCTGTGGTCATACATGGGTGGGAACGATAAGGCAGCTATAAAAAAAACATGATCTTGTTGTCCTCAGGCAGAGGAGAAATGGACCAGAGGGGTGGAGAAGAAGGACACGGGGGAGGGCTGAGGTCGTTGACGGAGGCCTGTTTGAGGGCTGTTGCGGTTCTTGGCAGGAACAACTTGAACAACACCAAAATTGCAGCATTTCATGTCATCCATCCCCTCCGCCTGCTCTCAGGTCTGGAGGGGTCAGAGGGAGATACCGCCAATAACCGAGAGCGAGGTGTCAACCCCTCCCACCATTGTCAGTGGAGCCACATCAGAGTGACTGCATCCCTCCTACTCCACTTCCCTTATTCACTATTCTGTGGTCTGTATTTGACTGGGGGTCTAGAGGTCGGGTTTTATCACCCCTCCCCACCCCTCTGAATTGTACCCCCGGAGGTGTTTATGGGGAGGCCGACAGGATGTTCGGCCCACCAGGAGATCAAAGTCTCCTCTTCAAGTAAATGTGCCATTGCTGCTCGCTGTGACCTTTTCAACTCAAACAGGGTTAACATCACAGACGCATGCGAAGGCTGGGATTACAGTAGAGGAGCTGGATGATCTGCGTTGTGGCAGCGGATCAGTTTCCTTCCTGCTGTGGTTCACACACAAGAATCAGAGCTCGTTTTTCAGTAATGGGCTGATCATCCTCAGGATATGGGCAGCAGTTCACAGAAAAGAAGGATTCCTGAATAGAAGTCACAATTATTGGCCATATTAGGACAATTTCAAGAAGGAGCATTAAGACTCAGACGGACAGACAGTCACTGAATCTCCCATGTTATGTTTACGTTACAAGGAGCATAGGCTTTTTAAAAAGTAAAGTGTATTTTCAACATCTTCCAAGAACAATACAAAAGCTAAATAATCTAAATACAAGGCAGTGCTTTTTTGTAGAACCGAAATCAGGACATTTAAACAACAAATAATACCAAAAACATCATCAACCCACGTTTGTGATTGTAAAGACCCAATGCTGAAAGGAAGCCTCTGTTCTGAGCTCCATAGATTAAACTAAAGACTCTGAGTGTTACTGCATAATTAAATGAAATATAACATTCATGACATTTCGAGCAAAACAGAGCAGCGTTAACATGAATTGATATCAGTTTGCACAATAGCAAAGTAGATGATCAAATGTGTAATTGAGCAGCTGCTGATGCAAACAATCCATTATTTTCACAGATGAGATGAGACACAGTCGATCTCATCTTACAGTTGAATAAAATGTGATCTTAGACAGGCTGAATGTACTGATTTTGTGATTTCCCAGGGTGGAAAGCAGATGAAAGTAAACACCATTTCAAATACACGTTTCTTTTATACTTGCTTACACTAAAGGTTATTCTGAACATCACTTCCAAAGACTAGGTAATTTGTGTGTATGCGCCATGTTATGGGTATTGCATTCGCCCAAATAGTTCCCTTTGTCTCCGTCCTGTCATGACGCTGCATAACAACTACTTTGTTCCGACCACAGCAAAAGAAGCTGGCAGGAAGTGAATTCCTCTGAAACTCGCTCACAGACTCTGTGCTCACGTGTTTCAGAGTCATCGTGTCTTCAGATGTTTTTCAGCGCTTCATAAAACAGAGTACAATACTAGTACAGGCAAGTATGTGCATCCAGCCAACAGTTTACTGTGTTCATTAACAACATGGGAGTCATAGTAGAGTAGTAAAGTGGGTTTAAATCAGATCAGCAGGGGTACAGTCTGACATATATAGTGATCTTACATAGATGATTGGATTTCAGTGTTTATACATGGCTCTAGACAAAAGCTAAAAAAGGCACTTTTCAGAAATAAAACAGGGATATAGTCGTGTGGTGAACAGTAATAACAAAAGACACATGTGTAAAGGTCTTTACTCCATTGTGTGTGTAAGGCAACAGGAGGCACTCCTCTTGAGCTGCAATGCATCCAAGCTCCACAGTTATGATAAAAAAGTGAATATATTCACATACTTGACCATTAAAGCAGTTATTGCTTTAATTGTAACAGTTTTACATTGAGCCTAGAGGAATGCAGGATTATACACTGTGGTATTGCGGTGCACTTCTGCTGCAGCAAATCCTGATGTCGACCGCTGAAGATCACAACACAGCATCGGTTCACTACAGTGATCAGTTACCTCCTGTATATCTTCTTTTTTTTTACAGAGTCAATCCCCCGTGTGGCATTCACCAGTATTGCAATATGGAAATCTCGATTAACATCTACAGCAGTTTTCAAGTTTCCAGGAGTTTTAAGAAGATGCCATCGCCAAACCAATGACTTTGGGACATTCAACAGACAGCACATGGCTCACAGCTGTTCCTCTGACAAGAAATAAACCAAGAACACGGAGCCTGGAGAGTTCACGGCATTACTCCTCTCTGTGTCTGACGCTGCGTGTGCATCAGCATGAGTCACATCCCTGAAACATGACTCACTGTTCAACAGTGGGTTCAAACACCGAGCTCTTGTCCACCCACAAAAATAAGGCCACTCTTTGGAATGATGCTGATTAAAAACAGTAAATGAAATACACAATAAAATATCAAATCAGTTAAGAATTTTAAAAAAGTGCACAGTGTATAGTTGCTCTCTCAGAGAGATCAGTGGCTGAGTGAGGAGGAGAGTTTCCCAGCGTGTAAAGGGAACAAAGGCTTTGTTGAGTCTGGCGAGCATCTTGGCGAGCGCAGGTGTATGCAACCTACAGAGTCCTCAGAGTTCCTCCACCATTGCTCATCTCATTTGCCAGCATTCCCAGTGGGATTATACTCGGTTTCACCTGCCGACACCTGAGTGATGCGCCGTGTGGAGCCCCAAATGCGACGGGAGAATTGTCCTGAGCGAACCTGAGGACGGGAGCGGAAACATGTTAATCTTCACTGGAGGGCTAGAAACGGAGATGTCAGACAAGAGACGCTCAATTATCATCTGAAAAACCTGGTTTTCAACAAGCACTTAGCATATGATTACCCCCCCTCCTCCTCCTCCTCCTCCTCTTCCTCACACACTCACACATACAAACATACACCGCCACCCAACTCATCTCACAATCACTTGATGTTCTCACCTCCTCTGGCTTCCCGGCCCCCACCACAATCAACTTCCCGTCCTCCAGTCCCACCAGGATGTGGCTGCACTCTTTAGTGACAGACACGCTCCTCACGGGAACCTTCAAGGCCAGGGGCGCTACCGGAGCGTTCAGGCTGTCAAACAGAGAAGAGTTTAGCATGAAGAGCTAAACTTAAACTTACTATACATGCAGCATTATGAGGAACTTCAAACTATGTTCTCTTTACCTGCATAAATCTCGTATGTGGAGGCTGCCCTCCATGGTCCCCAGGATGATGTGCTCAGACACCAGGTGGAGAGCAGTCACCTGCTCCTCCATGGTGACGGAGGCCAGCAGACAGCAGTTTACAGAGTAAACATGAATGGAGTACTTGCCCTGTAGGGAAGAAGCAGCATTTTGGTAATGGCATAAGCAGGTTAAGAAATGTGTGTGTGTTTGTATATGCACTGTACTGTATATATATTAAAGTACCTTTCTATTAGAGCGTTCCTCCAGCGAGGTCTGCACCACTATGTGGCCCTCCATGCCCACCTGGAGCTCAGAGATGTGGGCGGGTACACAGCTATCACCAGGAGGCCGCAGCGTTCGCAGGAACTGGCCTCGTCGGACCGTGTGCACTATCACAGTCCCATCCTGACACACAGTGAACAACAACGGAGGGTCAGTTAAGATGCAATGAACCGTTCTCTACTGTTTGTGCATGTTTGTATGTTTTTTAGTTTCACAATGCAAACCAAAGCCACATGGACTCACAAGTTTATTGGAGTCTTGGCAACCATGCTACAACTTTTGGCAACAGAGAGAGTCTTAATAGATCAATGTAAAGATAGGCATAATGGACTTGTATGTATCTTCTCTAATTTAACCCATTAGGAGCACAAGAAAAAAAGCTCAAAATGAGATTGAGCCAAAACTGTGGTTACACTTTCCAGGTTTGAACAACGGCTGTGCTAGAAGATGGCAACATCTGTCTCTTCACACCTATAAAGTCTGTGCTTTGGGGTTGTTTCCTGTAGCGGGTACTGTACAGATTACATTCTCACTTTTAATGAGCCACATCACAGTTTGCTTGGAGAACATCCAATTTGTGTTTTCAAGCACGTAAAAGTTATTGACGTTGAACGGCATTTTTCACACATGCAAAAAAGGTTTTATATAGTTTTATAGTTTACTATTGAGTGGAAAAGATTAGTCGATTAATCAATAAGGCAATCAACAAAAAATTACTTGTGGAAAAGTGAAGCTTCTCAAATATGAGAGTTTAAAGCTTTTCCTTGCCTTTCATTGTTGTAAACCGAACGTCTGATTAATGAATATTGAAAATAATCAACATTATTATTTTCTTTTACTTATTTGTGCATATTCAGTGTTTCGCATCAACGTCATAACTGTTCATAGAGTGTGATATCGCTGACCTTCGACCCTGAGACAGCCATGTCCAGTTCAGTGCTGATGGCCACACAGGTGACCTCCTGGTCGTGGCCACAGAGAATCTGCACCGGCCGAGGAGACAGACCGCTGGAGAAGCCACCCTGAAGGACAAAAAAAAAAGGAGAATCCATATGTGAAGCCACAACTTTGACTGCTGCTTCTAATCATGCACATGTGAGTGAGCCTAGATGAAGACAGACAGATCTGAAGATGTTTACCTGCTGTAGAACCTGCCACACTATACAGGATGTGTCCCTTGAACCAGAGATGAGGTAGATGCCACACAGATCCAGAGCCAAGCAGGTAACAACGTCTTTGTGGAACAGATAAAAATACAAACAAATATGTAACATATGTCGAAACAAAGCACATTTATAAATTATATATATATATAAGTTAGACATATGACACTAAGAGCTTACCGATGTGCCGG
Source organism: Sebastes umbrosus (assembly GCF_015220745.1). Lineage (NCBI taxonomy): Eukaryota > Metazoa > Chordata > Actinopteri > Perciformes > Sebastidae > Sebastes > Sebastes umbrosus. The sequence goes on from NC_051279.1 coordinate 18,176,167, forward strand.
CAGATCCTGCCCACCAGCTTTCCCTTCCCCAGCTGGGTGACACGGAGACTGCAGTCCCAGTGTCCTCCACTGAACAGCAGGCGGCCGTCGTTGGACACCACCAGCACCTGAGCGCTGATGTCCACCCCGGGAGAGAACGGTCCGCTCAAGAATCGCTGCGTTCTGCACCACAGAAGGAAGGTTGGAAAGATCAAAGTTAAAAAAACAAGAAATGAGAGTGAGCTGTGGCCTAAATGTGGAGGAGATTTATAATCAGCACATTAAACTGTCATGACATCTGCAAATTACAGCCTGCTTGAAATCCAGTGTTCAAATGGTTCTGATTTATCTTGCGTTTATGTGATCCAGGTTCAAGGTCAGTTTAGAATATTTAAATTAATTAAAACAGATGTTACGCTTCCATCCAGCTGTCAGGAAACTTTTAAGCATCTTTTGAAATGACGTTAAGTAAGTGGGTTTTCACTGACTCGGTTGAGGATTCCTGAGTAAAACTAAAAACATCCATCAGATAAATAGAAGAAGTAAATAAAGTACTAAGAGGCTTGTTTTATAAAGTTAGCTAATGACATTCCTGGGAGATTTTGGTAAACAGATATTTCACAGATAGTCATTCTAGAAGTGGGATGATTGTGTAAACCACAAAAACTTAGATATGGGCGTGTGTTTCCTGAGGGCACTCACTTGGGATTAGTCATGGTCGGGTCCTTAGTGAAGGTGAAGTAGTTGGCGATGTTTTTGTCGTATGGCAACCAGCTGTGTGTTCCTATCAACCCGGTTGAACTCACAGTCACCTGCAGAGAAAAAGTGCCATAATATAAAAAATGCTAAAACTCATCTATTTCAAATTAGTGTGTTGTTGTTGTTGTTGTTATGTCTGTGTTAAGTTTAACATGTGGCTCTTATGAAATCTTACCAGTATATCTGATCCCTGGATGATTGAGGAGCGATTCTGGCTCTTTGGTACCACCGCCTGAATCAGAGGAAGGCCATCGCTTACCACCTGAAGCACACACAAACACACATGTTAATACATACAGTTATTTTTTGGGGGGGAATAATGAGATTGTGACAGAACCCACCTCCACAAATGGCCGAAGTTTGTCAAGCTGCTCAAAGATGTTCGGGGGCAGAGTGTCCAGGCGGGCCTGCCGCCTAGCTGCGTTCTCAGATGACATACGAGGAGGATGAGGCTCCTGGTTCGAGAAAGAAACATGATATAAAACTGCTGCTTTTTATGCAGAATTGTATTAATAATCAAGGCTGTAAATTAGTCTGTGAGTTCAGTTGTACCTTAAGGAGCTGACAGGGAGTCTGTCCAAAGTTGCTGATGATGCCCTCCAGGGCCTTACGCTCTGTCTCGTTGGCAATTGCATCCAGATCTACGGCTCCTGCAGAGGAGCCAAACAAGAAGTCTCATTCAAGAGCACAGAAAAACACTGTTCACTGTTGTTGTGTAAAAACTGAAGGGTAATATGGGACATCAGGAGAAAACACTGTTGAAAGAAATCATCACAAGATTAGCAGATTCCATGCTTTGCTGAGTTTTTACCCTCGTATGTGCAGTAGTAGAAGACATTGAGGGCGTTCACGGCCTCTTCGCCTCTCTGCTTGTAACCAAAGATCAGGTCAATCCACTCATGGAGGTGATTGGACACATGCTCACATTCCTAGATATTTCAAATACAAGTTGTTGTCATCTTGAATCTTGAGTACATCTTAATACAGTATGTTAAAAAAGTTTTAAGACTCTGTATACTGTTTGTGTGGACTCACCAGGGCTTTCCTGTGTTGCCTGATGAAGTCTTCTCTTGATGAGGCCCAGCGAGGCAGCAGAACATCTGCCACCGGGTCTTGAGATATCTGCAAACGTCCCAGGTCGAAGCCTACAACAATAACGCAGCAACGATGCATTAGATCCTTTCAAATATTTGTATCAACATCTTGCAACAAAACGAAGCAGATTCATTTGCTTCCTTACCGTTCATGTTCTGCAGGACTTCTGGGTAGTAGAAGAACTCCGGGATGAGCTCTTTGACGTCAGCTGGGCTCTCAATGCGAGCCTGCCAGGCCGCTGCCACAGAGTGGAACTGTCTGTCTGCGCAGTCAAACCTAAACAGTGAAGACATGTTCCGACATGAGACTGCAGAATAGCGGGACATTTTTTTTTCCTGAAATATAATGCAGTAGTAGCCGGCGTCCCCAACCTGCCGCTCTGCAGCTGGATATGCAGAGTTGTGAACGGCTCCATGCGGATCATGTAGTGCATGACTCCTGCTGCATTAGAGTAGTGTGTGCCATAGTGGAATTTGTCGATGGTGCCTGTTGAGTCCTCAAAGCTCTCATACCTAGGGGCAAAACAGAAGAAATGATCATTGATTAAAGCATTTTAGCTCCTTATCTATAACGTATGTTTCCTTGGTTGGCTACTGATCTGCAAGCCTTTTTAATACAACCAAAATCCCATCGTTATATAACCACTTACTTTTCTCTGACATTCTGTGCATGGCGGGCGTTGACCACACCGATTGGTTTGGACAAGTCTCTGAAAACTGATGGGTCCTCCAGATCCAGAATGGGAGAGGTGTAGTCACACAAGATCCAGGGGAACTGAAGAGAAACAAAAACACAAATGCAACATGATGCCTTTTCACACTGGAAGTGGATCATCTTTTGTAACCATAGGATACAAATCTCTGCAACGTCCAAATCAGTTTGTTATTTACAATATACATTAATATAGAAATGCACTGAGCTATATCAACCTATATACATTTATTTTATTTTATTTGAATTTAATTTATTTGAATTTGATTTAATTTAATTTAATTTAATTTAATTTAATTGTATGATGGGGGGGGGGATTGTGGGAATGTTAAATCTTATATATATATACATATATTTAAGTAGTGCACACTGTCCGAGGAGATGGAGTGTACTTACCACAGGATACTGCGACAGGTCGTTGTAAGTGCGTCCAGAAATGGTGTTCAGTTGCATCAAGTACTCGAAGTTGGAGATTTCTCTGCAGACCCATTTCTGTTCAACGTATCAACATGACATTGGTCCAACACAATAAGCAAAATTCTGATCATAATAATAGAGATAATTGAATTAAATAACTACCTGTGTGAGCCCAGATGCCTTCAGGAGCTCTTGGGGGGAGCGAGAGCCGAAATAGAACAGGTTGGGAGGCCGCAGCCCCAGAATCCTGGAGTACACTTTGTTTCGTACCTATGTAAGAGGGCACACATGCAAGAATTAAAAAAAATGTAATTCTAATTACAGCACAGAAGGAGTTACATTTTGAACTGACCATCACCTTTTTCCTAAAGTTGATGAAGTAATGAGCCTGGTCTATGAAGAACAGCTCAAGTGCAGATCGTCGCAGGTTGTAGCGCCTCAGATGGACTTCTCTGAGCTGAGACAGCGGTCTCTTGAAATCAAACCCGATTCCTAATGACACAGATATTATTCACTTCTGTAAAGACCCTTTGAAGAACAGTGAAGGTGTGATGTCCATGGTCACATATCTCCTTACCTTCCTCTGTCTCTTCTTTCTCACTGCTGCCATCGTAGAAGTAGAGATGGTGCGTGGTAACCTCCAGACGACCCGGCACGACCGCCACGATGGTGATGAGCTCGCAGTCCTCAGACAGAACCAGTTTTTCTCTCTGACTCTCGTCTTCTCCCTCCACCCTGACAGTACGGGAAAAAGATTAAACCTTTACATATTATATATTGTGTTTATGGCCCACAGACATGCAGTAAGCTGTAGACACTGGCACAAAAGTCATGCGACTTAGAGACTCACTTGTTATCCAAAAAGACGATGTCCTCTTCCCCTAGCTGATCGTCCTCCATGTAGCTTACTTTTGCCTCCTTTGCAACAGCCAACGGGAGGGGTTCAGAGCTACGAGGGCTGTCAGCTCCTGGACATCACAAAAACAAAAAGGTCTTTACTGCATTTTGCTTTCATAAGAAAAAGAGCAAAGATAATATGTTTATACCCAGTGACATACCCATGTTGTCCCTCAGGGCACTGGCCTCAATGTGAGGATCATAGTTGAAGTTGGGCACAAGTTTGAGACGCATCTTTGAATATGTCTCCGCATTGGACAATTTCAATTTCACCTCTGGTTGAACTCTGGCAAAATAAGGCAAAGGAAAAATGACAATTTAGCAGCGAAAGGACAGTATAGATTCAGATAAACGTCTCCTCTCATACTGACATACATGTAATTCTTGGTCAGAGAGATTTTAAAGAGAAAATACTGATTAAAAGTCAGAGGTTGTCGTACTTGTTGGCCCATGCTCCCCTCTCACTGGTCAAAAGCCTGCGAAGAGCTCTCCAGTGCTGCCACACCACCCCCTGCTGGCTGGAGCTCTGCTTCTGCCAGCTGTGGTACCTGCTGTTCTCACTTCTGACTCGCTTCATACAAGGATCCACGATCACTTCCTGTTTCCAAACAGACGCAATGTTTCAGTAATGTCAAAGGTGTTATAACTACTTACTCAAGCTGTTATATGACAGTGTTTCTTGAAAGTTTTATAACCTGAAACTTGGACTTGCTGTCTGATCTTTCTTTGTCCCGTCTAAAGGCCGTACTCATCAGGTCATCGAAGCAGGAGTTCCAGAAATTGGACATGATGTCGTGGCTCCTCCCAAACGTATCCTGCTCATACTGCACCATGGTGGGCTGGACCTGGAGGGGGATTTTTTAAGACATTAACGTACACATTCAGGAACAAAAAATGTCATGGACATCTCAACAAAGTAAAACACCTTGATGCAAACATCAGGATACTCTAAGATGTATGTTTAAATATGCAAATGAGGCATCATCTAATGCTAACTTTTGGTGAATTTAGGAGAAATCTACACGTAACTTGGACGATAAATTTACACTTTCAAGTTTCCCCTAAGCCAAAGTTTAACCTGGTTCATTATTTTCTATGTAAAGGTACCTTATATCAGTTCCTAAAGGAAGAATACTGCATGTCAGATGCATAAAACAGGATGAGTCTCACTGTACAAATGAGAGCTGGAAATACACTTACCCCTTTCTTTAACAGTTTCCCCTTATCTATTTATTGCAATATTAACTACTACACTGCTTAAACTCCTCTCACTGCCTTATCACTTCATGCTAAAAACATGAAGTTGCATAAACACACAGAAACATATACAGAACCTATACATTCATTTATAACAAATAGGCCAAACACATAAACACTTAGACATACATGGTTGAGAAATCAACCCGGGGCCAAGTTTCAAAAACTGTCATTGGCAGCCAAAGTTATGTCACATTGGATAATGTATTGCGGGATCTGTATACAATAGCAATCTAAACAAAGCAGATTTATGAACGTGCACTGTCACACAGAGCGATGATAAATCCACCCCTCAGCTAGTGGTGAGCACGTCTGGCATTCAAGTTTGAGTATAAACTGGTCTCAGCTTAAAATACACTGAGGGTCAGCTGGAAAAGGCTTTAGGGAGTTCAGGGTTGTTTGCTCTACTTTCTAAACTTGTGATAGTAGTTGTAAAAATTTGGGATTAGATTTCTCAGCCACCCATCAGGAGGCAACCGATCACACCAGGAGGCAAGATTGTGAAAATCCTGAATGTGCACTAATGTGACAAAGAGCAGAACCAGCAGTATCTCAGAGAGGATGGTTGATTAGTCATACCAAAGACTGGAGAGGAGGCTTTCTAGACTCCCTAAACAGATGATAAATGGTGTCTATTTTTAAATGCACAGCCAAAACACTGACCTGCTGCTGGTAAAAGCCTTGCCACTCCGCTGTGTGACAGAAGGCCTTCAGGTCCTCGGCGAAGGTGGTGCTGCCGTTAGTGATGGGCAGGTTGGGCAGTAGCTTTTGGATGGTGACGGGGTCAGCGTGCTGGTCAAGCAGCGTGCGCACAATGGGCACAAGCTGGGAGAAAGTCTCCTCATGTGCACTGTCTGTGTTGTCCATTACGCCTCCTGGCCACAGGGGGGCACCCAACTGCCCCAGCAGGAAGCACACCTCCTCCCAGCTCAGACACAGCACAGTCTGGAGGAGGCTGTGGAGCTTCACGTAGGCCATCACACACACCTGGAGAGGAGCAAGAGGCAAATCAGAACATATCCATACAGTGTATAAACAAATCCATCCATCCATTCCTTCCATTTTCTGTAATCACTTATCCTATTCAGGGCCTATCAAAACAACATGGTAAAAATACTCCACTACAAGTCAAAGTTCTGTCTTCAAAATTATACTGAAAGGTCTTAATGATAACATTTTTATGTAGACAAATATTAAAAAAAACAAAAAACAAAACATAGAACTTTTATAGTTGAAAGGTGCCGAAAAAATATATGAAAAAATATGAAAAAAAATATAAAACATATTATGATTGTGAATCATTTTAAAACTTTTGGCGGGTCCAGAATGAACGTTTTGCTTATCTCTGTGGAAGCTATCTGACATTTGGTTCCCACTTGTAAAAAGGCTTGTGAGCCAATATTAAAACAACGTTGGTATCTCTGGGTCGTCGGTAGTCAGTGGAAAAAACGTATAAATGGCTGAGATTGAAGGTAAGTGCCTGGCAACGACTTGTTGTGAAGTAAATGCAATGGAACGGGGGAGGGAGAATGACACATGTAGTGACTGAATGTTATCAATGTTATCAACAGCACCTTAAAGTAAAAGCACACCAGTATAATCAGCAAAAATGTGCTTAAAGAAATAAATCATAGATTAGAAATATAAGCACTCATGCAGGAAAATGGCCCCTGTGACTGTTATATTATTATATATTGTATTATTGAATTGTTAATACGGATGCATTTTTCTACAAGCAGTACTGATGTATTTAGTTGAGGTATAGCTATTTTTTCTATCTATCTATAACATACCATCATAATTTATAAGCTGATGATATGCTTTATATGAAAAATCTCTATCTGCAAAGTAACATGTTAACTACAGCTGTCAGATAAATATAGTGGAGTAAAAAAGAGTGTAATATTTCCCTCTTAAATGTAGTGAAGTAGAAGTACAAATCATCATAAATCTGAAATACAAGTACCTCATAATCATACTCAAGTACAGAACGTATGTACTAGCTTTCATTCCACCAGTGGAGTTAATAAAGCTATGTTACTGTCTCTTTTATTTGTATATTTCAAGCTTGTTTAACTCCCAAGAGACGTGTAGCTGTGATGTCAGGGTGCAATTAAGTTAATTTATTTCAAACCTGATACTGTGAAAACCAAATGGCTTAAAGGGGGAGCTGTACTCCTTTGGAGATGAACAGCAGCATGTGATGGAAAGCCTTATGGTCAGTTCATTTATGACCCACAATCCTACAGCGAGAGCAGCAGCAGCAGCAGCAGCAGTCATAACTCTGAGAGGAGCTGCCCTTTCATACAGAACACTCCCTCAGAGGAATGACGACAATGTCTTTGAAAAGAAACCCGTAGAAGGCCTGGTATTTCTAAACTGGCTTTATCTGAGTTCGCTTATCGACTAAAATAAATACTGTACACCCCTTTAGATTTATGTCCAGCAAAGTTCAGTCGCACAGGTGTTTGGGGTTGTGAAAGACATGTACGGGGAGAAACGTTTTATGGTCGGTGTACTGGCTGGGTGATGGACAGGACAAGTTGTGGTGGCAGCTGACCTGTGAGTGCTGCTGTCGGATGTATCCTGTTATTATACGCAGGCCGATCTGGGCCATTTCCTTCAGTTCGGTGTTCCCGGGGCTGCCAGGGGTGCTATGCCAGGCCTGTAACTTGTCCAGCAGGTTCACCACCCCTTCAAATATCTGCAATACAACAACAACAACCGTCAACAAAGGACTCAAACAAAAAGGCAAGACCTGTTTCCACACCTTGCGTCATCTACGACAACCTAAACCCATTCAGTACATTAAACACAGCTAAACCCGCATTTAAAAAGGTGATTCAGACGCTACCTGTCCTACACCCAACCATCACTCTCCACCCTTCAGCCAGTAAGACAGGACGGAAACATTTACCCATGACGTTAAACATAGTAACAACCACACCCTGCAGCTGCTCTGTGTTTAATGTTGAACTTATATCTCTGATGTTTTCTGCTTTACTTACCCATAACCAACTAAATCACATCATCACATACTGTCAATGTAGTCCGACATTCAAAGACTTATTGTGTATCTTAATAATTTAATTTTATAGCCCCAACATTAATTATAATAGCTTCTTTAAAAACTAAAGTCAAATGACGCCATTACTGGGAAGACAACACCCTTGATTGTTCGGCACACTGTGTCTGGCACCGGCTCAGTCACAGCAGGAATCTGCTGCATTTTTTTTTGGCAAGAAGACATTGAACTGTTGGTCTGACTGGACTGAACATTTGTAATTCATCAGTAAACTAAATTCCACTGGTGTTGGATAAGTAGGCCTATTTATAGAAAGCAAACATGCAGCCTGCCTTGCATTGGTATGTAGTATGTAAACTCCTACTGTCAGTACTGCACAGACACTGAAATCACATGACAGCTTCTATCTTACTAATATAATTCTCAAGGTTTAAAGTTTACTAAAGAAACCCAACATGGTGAATGTTTGTGATTCACTTCCTATCCCAGACCTAACAAAACTAATTAAAGGAATAGTTCAACATTTTTGGATACGCTTTCTTGCAATAGGGTTAGATAAGGTCATGTCTCGATGGTAACCAAAAATGGGGGAAATTTGCAAATACTTTCGATTTGCAACCTATTCTGACCTTAACCATTCAATGTCAATGCCTAACCTTAACCATTCAAGGTCAATGCCTAACCTTAAGGAGAGGAAAACATGCACATTCTCAAAATTGTTTGTGGTGCTGGGAGTAGATCCCCTCCAGTATGTACTTTTTCAAAAAAACTACTTGCTATCGCACACACTTTTCTCTGCTTTATTAGTCAACGTTTTGGTAAACAAGGACCTTCATCAGGACATTAAGAAGATAAAATGGTGGTGTGTGTTCTTTTAAACACCACCAAATCAATGTAATTGGATGATTGGAAGTGTTTGCCATCCCTATTGGTTGAGGAAGTGAAATCATCACATCCAACATGCCTAACCTTAACCATTCAAGGTCAATGCCTAACCTCAACTATCTGAGTTCAATGCCTAACCTTAAACGTTCGAGGTCAATGTCTAACATTAAAGGATAACTTTGGTATTTTTCAACCTGGACTATATTTTTCCATGTTTTTGTGTCTAAGTGACTAATGGGGACACAATGAAACTGGTCCAGTATTGAGGGAGAACTCTGCAGCCACCAGCTGCTAAACAGACTGTAGTTTAATCATTCGGGGCAACCTGGCACCGTCAGATTACGTCCAGTGAAAGTGCTTGTTTTGGCCAGTGACGGGCTCAGATTGTTATTATAAGTGTCTGAACATTATAGAAAGAACCCTACAGAGAAATGAAACCTTTTTTTCAAATATTTCGCTTCCTGTTTGTCGGAAGAGACAACAATGGAAACGTGAGTGAGAGTAGAGAGAGGAGTGAGAGTAGAGAGAGGAGTTGTCAGAGTTTGTTGTGTTGGAGTAAAGAAAGTGTAGCTTAGTGTTATCTAAAAGAGTTTCGATGTCATGGTTGAATATTTAAATGATTTCGACAATATGCGAAACAGCGAGCTATCAGCTCCGTAAGTAACAAAACAGGCCTGCCAGAACTTAATGTAGTTTTTATTTCTTGGCAAGATGTGAGAGAGTGGTATCATTCTTCTCATCTAACTCAGCAAAAAAAGTGAATAAGTGCATTTCCCAAAATCTCCCTTAAACATCTGGAGTTTAAATAATAATTTTTGCACATTTCATTTTAGTAATCCATTTATTTTGTTTCTAGACTGCTTTATGGTGGTTTAAACTAACTATGAACTCACACTTTTATCTCTTTTGAGATATCTGATTCACATATTTTGTATATATATATTTCATATACTAGAGTTGAGCGGCATCATAGCCTGTTGCTGCACTGTACGTGGACAAGATGAGGTTGAAAGCTGAAAGCATGTATGAGGAAGTACAGCAGGTGTTATTAAGTCCATACTGCTGTAAAATCATTAGTTGGTTTTGGTTCGGTTTGGTTTATTGACAATATTCTTATATAGTTGTACGATATAATATCAGACTTTGTCTGGGATAAGAGGGCTTATATCCTTCACTGTCACTTGTGTATTCACACAGTCAACCAGCCTTTATCAAGAGGGCTGTTCGATAGTCATGAAATTAGCCAAAGCCCAAGCAGGATATGTCAGTGATATATTTGTGATGTACCTTTTCACTCCACAGCGTGTGGTTGTCTGTTCCCTCAGCAAACAGGACGTCCTGCAGCAGCCTGAGGAGCCGAACCAGACTGGGACAGAAAGGCAGAGTCACTCCCTGGGCGTCCCTCAGGTCTGACAAAGACGACTCCAGCATCATCTCCAACAGACTGGCACACAGAGTGACAAACACACTATGAATACATCACCCCAGCGTGACACAATAACATTTCTGGATATGTACACAAAAGGTAGCACAGCTAAAGGTGTGGTTTAATTTGTTTTTCCATTGCAGGACAGCTTCACTGCCAAGTCAATGTTGTTTGTTCAGGAGGAGTAAATTAGAAATCATTGTCACTGACCTGCGTTTGATGTCATCAGGAGGGCGGACCAGTTGGCAGGAGGAGCCCAGTTTGGTGAGAACAGAAAACACCTGTCCTCTCTCTCTCCAAACAACATCCTCAGCCACCTCCGCCCCGCTGCGGTTCCACGGCACGGAGAAGACGATGTTGGTTAGCAGGTTGCAAAGTTCCTCCTCAGGGGTCTGCTGTAACACAAACAAGACTCAAATCCTTACAGAAAGACAATAAACTCATAAACAAATACTAGTCTTGATGTGTCAGTGATATCTGAGCCGAGGAAGCAGCCATACCTGTGGGTTGGACGTATTGGAGATTGTGTCTCCAGTTGGAGGGTCTGTCCCGTAGCTGGTATCGTCCAGCACGTTGGACAGACTGGAGCTCTTCCTTGGTCTGTCAGGTGGAAAGGCTTTGCAGTGCTCGAGAGGAGATGGTGTGTTTGTCAGGCTATCTGCAGGAGTGTGTGTGCCAGTGTCTCCCATGCCGCCTAGCTCCATATCAAACGGGGTACCAAAGGGGGACTGGGGTTGGTAGTCTCTCCCCTCCTCGTCAGGGCGAGACGTGGGGATATCAACCGCATTGGAGGACGAGTGGCTCCCCTGGTCCACCGAGTCAAACGACTTGAAATGGAGGGAGCCGGTGAAGTTTTTAAGCGGACCTCCACCTCCGCTTGGAGGCGACTGGGATAAATCAGAGAACTCCTCAGAGTTGTCCCGTGGGCCACCTTCATCCTCCTCCTCCTCGTCCTCAATGTCCTGCGAGGTGTGGTAACTCATGAAGATGTCCGGGTGCGCGTCCTCTATCACCACAGCATGCTCCTTGCGCAGCGGCGGCCGGTAGTTCGGCTCGCAGGAGCTGTGGGAGCTGGAGCCTGCGATGCTGGCGGCGTGGGACTCGTAGCACTCTTTCACGTAGAGCTTGGTCAAAGCATCCTGCCAGCCGGGCTGCTTGGCGAGCTGCTTCACGTAATCGTCGTTGGAGTAGATCAGATGGAAGAGCTGGGGGTTATATCAAAGAGGAAGATGATGATGATTCATAATGGAGATGATGAATATAGGATGAATCTTTTGACTGAGGTAGTTTTAGCAGAGTATAAATGGTGTGAGCAGACTGACCTTGCGGCAGATGTCTAAGCGGACAGTGAGCTCTGCTCGATGGGACAGCCAGACCACAGCCAGGAGGTCTCTGAAGTTAGGAGTCGCATCTGTGGGGCAGCAGCAAATTTCATTGCATTTTAAAGTATATATTTATTTTATTTATTTTATGTTTCTGCTTGATTTAAGTTTGCGTATTGTACAATTGCTTTTGGATTTTATGTTTTGCTTGTAGGTTTACTTTTGTTAATTACATGACTTTTGTATTTGCTTATTGAGGTGAGATTCCTTATATAAGCCCCTTGAGGTAATTTAATCTCACCTGCACAACTACTTTTCTTTTATTGTTGTATTTCTGCTGCTTTGTTTTATTGTGCAAACAATAAAAATAATAATACAATAAAAATCTCAAATCTCAAAAGTCTTTGGTATCCTTTTTTAACACCTTCCTACTATAAGTGATGGGAGCCTTCTTAAATTCACTTATTATCTACCAAAACTAAAAGGATACTGGTTAAGATTTCTGTATTTGTATTTTTTTCAACGCTGTTTCTCATCAGTTTTCTAAAGGTAATATCATGTATTTCCAACATTTATGCACCAAACACAACTTAAAGGTAACACTTACAGGTTCACTATTTCCTAATAATGTCTTGAAAATTTTCTGTAGAACCTAGATCCTCTAGAAGAACAATGTAATTTAGCTTTATAATAACGGGAACATCAAGACAAAGTCATGAGTTTGTTATTCTAATCAGTTTAATTGTTGCGTTGAGTTTATTATTTTTTTGTTACCAGAGAAACACAACTGTCAATAATACCACACAGTCCTAATGAAGCAGATGAGTTTTTGAGAATAAACTCTTTTACTTTTATCTTGAACTCTGACTTTTGCTTATAAAATGTTATTGAAAAATACTTAAGATTTGAAAGCAAATTTCCAGGTGCTGTAACATTTATAAAGGTCTCTTTTGTCATCCATTTCTAACTCCCTAGACTAGAGACACAGAGCTGTTTTGTTATCACCTGTCGCTAGGACCTGCTCGTACAGACATCGCACTGTGGTCATGGTAACCGGGATTTCATCAAGGAAGCAAACCAGGCCAAGATAACCGAAATCCTTCAGCTTGATGCGCTGCTTGTTGCGCTCAGCCACTCGCTCGCTTTTGAGGATTTTGTATAAAACCTGCAATATCGAAGGGAAATTGTTTAAAGAGATTTTTTTTTCTGTTTTGAAAATATAATCACATGGGAGTTTACAATAAAAGGCACAAATCTGCTCTCACCCTGAAGACCCTCTCTCTGGCCTCGTCTCCGTAGCTCGGCGTGAGCAGCAGGCAGTACAGCTGCTCCACGCCCCACTCCAGCAGCACGGCCTGCACCTGCTCACGAAGAGGGCTGCTCCTCATGAGGTCATAGAGCACATCCAAGGCCCTCACCACCTGATTGAGAGAGGCATGAGGAGAGAGGCATGAGGAGAGAGGAAAGAGGTGAAGGAGGTGGAGGATAAAATACCAAGAAATGTGGATTAGGGAGGGTAAAGCTTTAAGTGGTACCAGGACGAGTTTGAAAGTACGGAGATGCCAAAGCATGAGAATAAAGCAGATGGATGATCAGGGAAGGTTCATTTGGGGATTAGAAGTGAAATATCATGCTGATAAGGTCAAATGATAACAAAATTAAACACAGATGAAACATATGAGCACTACCTGCTTCTCCTCTCCGACAGTCAGGATGTAGGCGAGGACACTGTGGAGCTCCTCTGGGGAAGGAGACTTGAGAAATTCTTTCAGCAGGGAGAACAGAGAGGACTGAATCGTTTGCTTTTCCTCAGACAGAGGGCTGCCATCTTTCTCCGCACTGTGACCAACGATATTAGTAAAGAAATAAATCAATTATCTTCTTGTGAAAAGATAAACACATGGTTTAAAAAAAGATAGGAACAAGTATGTTTTTATTCTAACTTTTAAAGTCTTAATATATATTGTGGTGGTCGTCTGTGTCTTATTTTGAAACCATACTGTGAAGGTCAAAGGTTCACCTGTAGTATGTGCGAATGGTATCCAGAACATATTGGACCCCGTACTTCCTCTTCAGGCGCTGCTTGCCTTTGTGTATCACAGACCCCAGGTACTGCATGTGGGCTGTGGGAAGAAAAAGAATGCTTTAGTCATCTCCCTCCAATGTCTTTGACATTTAGAAATGTCAAACCAATAGGCGAGGTTGTGCCGAAAGAAGTGCATTCATTTACAAAACAGAGTACACAAGTGCAGCTTCAGGCACAGATTCACTTTGAATCCTCGCCACAGCCTGAACTCGCCACATTAATGTATTCGATCTCTGCTTTTAGCCTTTCAGTCTTACATATACACATAAAAAAGGGACGCAAACAGCTTCGGCAGACATGAAAAGCTTCACAGGTGTATTAATCGACAGCACAAGGGCTGCTTGTGCCTTTACCCAGACAAACGGCAAAATGGCTTTTAGTCCAGATGCGGAAATCAAAGAGCAGGTGGTGGTAGAGCTGCTGTAGAAGTTTGCTGTTTCCCTCGTTGAAAACCTGCTCCAGCAGCAGCTGACAGGCCATTAAGACGTTCTTGTCTATCATACTGCCGGGAACCTGCAGAAGAGGAGGCACAGAGGAGGGGTGTTAAAGTGTGTTTTCATTTTTGTTTTCAGTGCACAAGGGTTTGTGTAGCGCCTATTTTTAGTAACACTTGAGGCCGAAGAAGTGTTGAGTGCACAAGTGTTTGTGTTCAGTGTATACCCTTATGTGTGTTTCTGGCTTTGCCACTGTCAGACATGGAAACCCCATGTGATTATTGAGACATAGCTTCCTAACAGGATGCTCCACCTTAACACCATGTATTTCAACATATCCTGTCAGACAAAAAGCACGTCTGTGCTGCACCAACGTAACACCTGATTGGCTGCTACCAGCAGAGATTCACATTAACACTGTGTGACAATGTAAACTACTGAACTCAAACACATGTTATCATCAATCTGAAGAAATCATTTCTACTACAGATGCTGTAATGAATTAGGCCTACTGCACCTTTAGAGGGCTCAACAAATCAGAAAAACTGTTGTCCATCACAAATAAATGGTGGTTTGTCTTTAACGTAGCTCAGCATCAAATACAGCTGCACTGTGACAACAGTGCATCACAACTCACTGTTGCTTCCATGACCTTCATATGAAATGTCATTGTTCGATTTTGTTTTAATCTACATATCATCATTTCCAAGCAACAGATTTCATAGTTGACACCCTTTGTTCTCAGTCAGAGAGACCACGCACTCTGCATAATTTTCCCCACACAAGCATGTGATACAGTCATTTTCAAAGCACAACTGCGGTTTCAACAACACCGTACCCACTCATTACGCAGCAATTACACAGCAGAATTACAATAGGAGAGGTCAAATATTCACTCTCAGATGCTAATCACTTCTTCTCGCAATTAGTTCCCACTTGCTAGAGCGCTTACTTTGCTGAGCATGGCTCCGATGGTGCTCGGCCCGTGGCAGTGCAGCAGGCTCTCCTGATTGACGGGGTGATGACGGATCAGATTTTTCACCATCAGCAGGAAAGCAGCGATGCTGTTTCTCTCTAGTCTGCCCTCTGAGACAGAAAAACAAAATAGAGCAAAACAACTTTTAAGATTTCCTGTGTTACCCACAGTTGTATTCATGCATTACTAAGCACTTTACTGGCATTATCATATCTCAGGATGAGTCACTGTTTGTCTCATTTATCTCATTTTGTTCACGTCAGACTTTATGCAGACTAAGGTGCACTGGGCCACTGAACTGCAACTCTTCAAGCAAATGTTATGCTGCGTCTGACATTTAACCTATTAGCATTGATTTCATAACCTTTGCTATGTTTGTCTGTTATATATTATAGTATGTGCCTCTTATCTGACTGTCTTGCACGTCCTGTTTGTCCTTCGTCGTGCACCGTGTGAAGACTCTGACTCAGAACTGCACTGACACTCATATTTAGCATTTAACACGTAGCCTGGGATTACAAATGAACAAAAGGAACCAGGAATAACAACACAGATAGCCCTCAAAATGCAGGAGATAATGTATTCATGATACCACAACATTGTTTGACCTACATACATCTTATATCCAGACATGTGGGTAGTTTTGTTTGATTTGCTCAGGTTTTGAGATACCTAAAAACAGCAACATCTCCTTTCAGAGACAATGTACCTGTCCCTATAAATTTAGGTGAAGGCATTATCACTGCATCTAATATACAGTGCAAGAAAAAACTAATACTGTGTGTGATATCTGAGCTAAACATGACCTGACCTGGTGACTTGTTCAGTGGCAGCAGCATGGCAGTGGGCCCTCTGGGGGAGGTGAGCTCTGGTCCCAGCAGATGGTCGGAGATCTCCTGACTGCCGCTGTTAACCTGCTCGGCCTCACACACCTGCTCCAGCAGGGGCAGCAAAACCCCCATACCTCCCATCACGTTTATAACATCCTGCAGGGAAACAACACACACAATAGTCCTATTTAGACCAGAAATGGAATCAACAAAGGGGAGCTGTCCAAAAAGGAAGCAGCATGACAGCAAATAATGGAATTATTTATTATTTCACTTCTTCTTTTTTTCACCGCAGCCGAGTTGAATCATACAAAAGGAAATGTTTCATATCTAACCTTGATGTCCCAGTTCACCACCCTGTGTCCTGTGAGCCTGCCATCATATTGGTGATTGGGAGACAGGTCCAGACATATCTGGCTCTTGAAGGCCTGGAGAAAGCATCGTGCACACATGTAAACATGAGCATTTTACTAGTGTTGTTTATAATTGACGTGATAAAAGCAGTTTCAGTGGGTCACCTGTGGAGTGTAGTAGAGCAGAAGCCTACTGTTGAGATCAGATAACTCGCCCTCCGCTTTGAATAAGGACACGTGATTGGGGCCTGTGATGGAGACCAGAAACCAATGTGGGTCATTATGCAAACATTACTTGGTGTACAAGAAAAAACTACTCGTAGGAGTATTCTGTGATTTTCTTTGCTTTCCTGTACATGCGATTGAACTCTGGAAGAGCGAAATGCTGAAAAAGTAAAAAGTCTATAATGTGAACAATCACATTTGCATTGCAGCGGAGCGTGACCTACCTGCAGCATGCAGCGCTCTTGTCTGTGTCGGCTGCAGGACCTCGTGGCAGATGAAGGCGGTGCCCAGGAGCCCATCCAGAGACGAGGGTGTCCCCCACTCGGTGTCCTGCAGTCCTGCTGGGATGGTGTGCACCTGGGACTCTCCCATAGGCCCCCAGCGGCCTCCTGCAAAGGTGGCTGGGAAGGACTGGGAGCGGATGAGGGAAGGGCCATAGGAGGGGAAGGCAAACTCGGAAGACGTTGGGCTCGAGGACGAGGAAGAGGGCAGGTTGGGGGAGGTGGTGGTGGTAGTGGTCCGGTGGCCTGCAGATCCGATGCAGCAGGAGGTAAAAGGCTTCGGGAGTCAGGTTCAGGTCGGGGAGAGAAAGAGGAAGTTAGATTAATAGAAGGGAACTACTCAGTTTATGGCTAGGATACATTAGACACAAGTTTCAGTTACCTCATTGAGAGATGGAAAGCGGAGCTGAGCAGTTTTACGCAGCTCTCCATCGATGTAGATGTTGACCAGGTTCTGACCAAATGGACGACGGCCAGGGATGTGGACTATAGCCACTGAATGCTGTGACATGAAAGAGCAAGGACAAATTTCTACTGGTGACAACACTGACAAATTGGGTGCTTACAAAGATACATTTTTGTATTGAGAAACTGGAGCAACACAGTCTCACAGCCACAGTTGACAGCTTTCATTTAACCATATTGATAGACCTCTCTAGCGCGTTGTCTCTTCAAGAGGTACACTCTTCAATTTCTTACAGTAATTACGCTCCAAGGTGACAGGCCCAGACAACGCGCTTGTGTTTATTTATCCTTGATCGAATCTATTTTTATTTGGGACAGACTAAATGAGGACAGATGTTGGCCAAAACCCTGGCTGTACTATGTGTGTCCACACTCACCCAGCATGAGTCAGCTAGTGGGTACTCTGGCAGAGCGACAGCCATGTAGTCTTTCTTAGTGCAAACAGCCACCACCAGAACTGCTTCCATGGTGAAGAAGGCCTCCAGCCCGGTTCCACTTGCTGTGAAGAAACTTCACAAAAGAAAACATATCCTGTCAAAGAAATTGTACAATGCAGCCAAAACGCATATAAAAGCTTGCAATTCAACACAAACGTGTCTTTCTACCTGTAGAGCTGCTTCCTGCGGGGTCCTTTTCCCATTTCCCCTGATACAGAGCAGGATCGAGGTTTACGCTTGTTGGGGAAATCCATGTTGAGGCAGAACCAGGCGTGAAAGGCAAACCCGCTGCCTGGCCAGCGCTGGACCGTGGGCACCATAATACCAGCCATGGGGGGAGTGAGATCAAAGTACTGCAAGGCGCTGTCCTGGCCTTCTCTGGCCGCCATGGCCGAGAGCACTTGGGTGATGCGAGCGCAGTAGGGGTGCACCTTCCCCACCACTGCGTCATTGTCCTGATCCACCCGGAGCAGTCTGAGCAGGCTCTTCAGCTCCTCTGGTCTCAGACACAGGGAGCCCAGGTCCTGCAGGAGGCCCAGCAAGGCGTCCGCACATTGCCGGTCAAGATTCTGGGGCTGTGAGAGCACCTGCAGCAGAGCCCCCACCATGTCCGCCTCCACGGCCACGGTGCGACAGGATAAGGAGCCACCACAGACGGTGGCCAGCCACTGGGCCACCAGCAGCTGGAGGTCCCTCTGACCCGACAGGTCAGGCAGCCACTGCAGTAGCAGCAGCAGAGGCTGCTCGTTACTAATGCCAAGGTGATGGGCGTGGGCGTGCTCGCCCTCCACTGCCTGGAGACAGAGAATGATAATAAGTTGTGGTCACATGGACAATAACTTCAGGTTAGCTAGCAACACCATTTAAACAGGAATAAGGTCATCAATAAGAGCTATTTGACTGAGGAAATGTGTGTTTCACCATGTTCATCAGCTCCTGCAGCAGCCGTTTGGTGGGTTGACCTTGACTCTTCAGCACATCAAACAGCTGGGAGTAGCCAATCCTCTCCTTGAAAACCTCCTGAGGGGGAAAGAGACAGAAATAGGCTTGAGAAAGCTGCTCCACAGGGGATAACTAGTTGGCACACTTCCACACATTGGAGGGAATACAATGAGATTTCTTAAATGAATGGAAGACAGCTTTCCGCATCAGGCTCTCATAGTATAATATGCTTTATAACACATGTACAGGAGTATGAAGGACATATGATAGGACCATAGAGGATCATAAAGGGCCTTACCTTAGCAGAGGGCGAGTTACTCATTATGGCTGTGAGGACTCCTAAGGCGTGAACTGTAATACTGTCTGATCCTTTCTCCCAAACCTACATCAAAATAATGATTGTGTTAGAATAACGTTCATTGTGGCATGGCAGAACTAAAAAAACATGCATCGCCATGAGCTGACGCCAAAAGCCTGAAAAAGATAGAAAAACATCCCGACTGCACCAAAAAAAGAAAACAATTCTGAGGAAATCTTTCACCAAATGAATGAATTATTATTCCCCACCACAATTATTGGAGCCGACTGGGTCAAAGTAAGTGCACTGCTGGATCGTTTGGTAAACAGTCGCCCCTTTGTTAAATCACTGATAGTCACATCCCAGCATGCATAAACCAAAGCCAACCACCAAGAAATAAAAAGACTGAGGCAATCCCCAGCTGCTGCTGGAAATTAGGCAACATCAACACCCCAGGACACGAGCCAGGTCTTTCACACAAGCACAACCGACATCAACCGAGCAGCCAGAATACGAGGAAAAGAAGGAAAGACATGCATTTAAAAAACAACCATTTCATGCATCATGAAAAACACAGCATGCTCTTCTCGCCTTGTGTTGTCAACAGGAAATTCAGCCTCTAATTAATGTGGTAGAAAATCAACACTACCACACAAGCGAAAGTTAATCCTCCAACTGATAATTTGAATCTTAACTTTTCAACGTGCACAAAACCAGCGCCAGCTTGTCCTTTATCTCAAGTTGGATTCAAAATAACAGTAAATCACATGTAACACAGGCTGTTAAGTGGATATTCCAGATGGACAGATATGACAGATTAAAAAGGGAACTCCAGACAACAATTATCACGTATAGCCGCTGCGCTACCTGCTTTATTTACAAATGAGTGTAAGCCAGACTTCCTGCCCAAAGTTTCCTGTGTAAATAGCTCAGAGCAGCTAACGTGTAGAGAGAAGGCTGAGTTTCCTGCTGACAGACCAATATCAACACCAAAGTGGGAGGGAAAGTACCTGGTCCACTTCGACCTCTGAGAGTAAACATGTAGTGAGGTCACACACAACCTCACACTCCGGGTTTCGCGTGTTGCTCTGAAAGAGCTGCAGGACATACACACACACACACACACACACACACACACACACACACACACACACACACACACACACGCAGGCACACAACACAAACCAAAAAGACAGACAATTAGACAAAAACTGTCATCTGTGAGAGGTAATGGAGACAGGTATGACTGGTCTCACCGCAGCTGCAGAAGGGCACAGGTGCTGTAACCATGTGGGGAAAACAGAAGCAGGAAGCATACACATTTTCTTTGTGATATTTCACATTGAAACAGCAGATGTGACATCCAGGCGAATAAAAGAAGAAATAGACATGACATAAATGAATAAAAGAAAGGGTGACAGAGCAGACAGACACAATTTAGACGGACGGGGGGTCTGACCTTGCTGTTCTGAATGAGCCTGAGGATGTGTTCAAAGCAGTTGTTGTTGAGGAACACGGCCTGCAGGACGGGTCTGTCAGAGCACTGCAGGATCTCAGGAACAGCAGCTAAAATTGACAACAAGGAGGATATTTACTATTCTCAGACACTGGGAAAATTGATTATTTGGCCTTCATACTGATTGAGAGAGATAAAAAAAAGCAATGCTTTATGCTCGACCTAGTGGTCATGCTCTTACTTAGCATTTGTCTCTGGAGGGAGAGGAGACTTTCTTCCCAGCTCTGCTTCTCCTGCTGCTCGCTGCTAATCGGACGATTCCAGTTGAGGAGCTGGAAGTAGCTCTCCAATATCGTCCTGATCTCCACCTGCCGCTCCGCAGGACTGCTGGAGTGCAGGAGGTGGATCATCGCCGTCAGGCACTGCAGGGTCAGCCGCAGGAGCGCCGTGCTCTTGGGTTCAGGGGAGGTTCGGCAGCACCACGCTCGCAGGACAGAGAACAGGTCCTCAAGAGAGTGAGGCGTGATGAAGAGAAGGCCATTCTTCTGGGAAGAAAAAAAATATGGACAACCGTGTGATCAGTTTTAATCTGCACTTGTAGTGTTTTAACAATAATCACTGATGAAGAGGACAGATCGGCTAACAGACCTTTCCTCCACTGATGACGGCACCCTGGAGGTGAACAAATCGGAGTGTGAGGAGCTCTGGGATCTGATCGCTTTCCTGGAGACTTTCTGTGAACATTATTCAAGCCAAGAAACAATGTTATGCAAGACTTTCACTTAACCACAATACAGAAAACATTAACACAGCACTGTCAAAATAAAGTGTACTTTTTTATTTGTAGTAATAAGAATGAGTGTCAAATGTTCATGGTACAATGACTCAGCAAAAACGTTGTGAAAAAGACAAACCCAAAGCCTTGCTAATTGGCTAGGAATTACACAATTAGCTCTTAACATTTCTAATTAAATGCTAGTACAGTTCAATGTCCCTAAAATTTGGACATACTGAAACTTGCCTGGGCTGAGATTTCCCACATGGCTTATAGATTAGTGCTTGCTGATCAAATGGGCTTCTATAATTAGAAATGCTTGGACTCTGGTGATTGAAACATGATAATTAGATGCTGAATAATTAAAGTTTTTCAGCCAAAAGCGAACACTCTGACTGACTGGACTGACCAGTTATATTTCATTATAAGCAACACAGCGAAGAATGATTTACTAGATTTAGAGAAAAACGAAAGGTCAGGGTGTTTCACGTCAACGATGACAGATGTAAGCTTAGCGGTGGGAACAGTCTGATTCTTGTGGTATGTGAGCTCTGACAGAGATCAGAATGGTAGAGCAGACGAGAGGGAGTGTCTCACCGTGGAAGAGAACCGGCAGCTCCTCTGGCAAGGCCAGCGGGGAGAACTTGTACTTGTTCCTCTCCGGCAAGCTCACCTCCTCCCTGCAACACACAAAGCCTCAAGTCACCGCATTGATTCACATCACGCCTAGTCAGTCAAGGACTGCCTTGAATACTGCTGGCACTAATGAGGCATGACTTCGAGGCTTAGAGGCAGCAAGACACCACACAAAGGTTGGGCAAGATGTTAAATGCACAAGATAGTCTTTGGGTCTTTGTGTGACTGAATTCCACCACCCACACATTCACACATCCGATCTCCAGGGCGAAGTAGCACCCACTCACCCTGCCAGGCGTCTCCTCCACGTCTGATAAGGGTCAAACAGACTTTCACACAGCACGAGTCCATACTGCACAACCATCTGCAGAGACGACTGCTCCCCTTGTCCCTTCTTCAGCTGTCCAAAAATAAATAGTTAGGACACACATTCATCTCTAACTCACAGATACACCTGTCTTGGACAGTCGTCATACGACAAAACAACACATTCCAGTATAATGAATAGAAGGTCGACTACACCCACTTCTCTTTTCAGTGTAAACTAGTTCTGTTACTTCTGTGTGAGAAAATTTTACTGTAAGCACAATGCATTCTGTATAGCTTCACTATGTCTCTAATGTATAGCACATTTCTGTACAGGTTTGGCTACAGGGGCGCTTAATAATCTTGATATAGTGAGCATGCAGTGGAGCCAAGCCCTGTCATAAATCACTGAAATCTGTGTCCTGTTTGAGCTACAGTTTATAATAGCCTTACCTGGTCCAAACACAAATTCACAAGCTTGATGGTCTCAAAAACAAATTCAGGGGTCTCTTCTGGGTCGACGTTCTCCATATTCCTAGAAGTAGAGAGGAACTTGTGCAATTTAGTGTTAAGAAAATCTGCCTGAGGCTTACCCAATATACAAAAAAAAAAAAAAAAAGACCTATACACTGGATGCACAGAATATAAGGAACAACTTCCTGACATGTATTTGCAGCCTTTGCACAATCAGCATTGCAATTGCTGGGGGGGAAAAATGTAATTCATCTGCTTCCCTTTACCACCATTGACTCTTGTGTTATTGGTACAGATTTAATATCTAAAAGAGCTAGATAACAGACCGTTGCTATGGGCGCAGCTCTGATGTCAAACAGCACTAACAGGTGCGGGGGTGGGGGTGGGTGCTACGCTTGACAACGTTATCAGCTGTAACCACTGTATCAGAGCAGTGCAAAGCAGTGCAGAGTGGCGGCTGTGAGCCAGCCAGTGGGGCACGCTCACATGCATGAAAAGGCATGCGCGGCCGGCACGGCGATGTCAACAAAGCAAGGAGAAGCTTGAATTACAACACACAGAGAGAGAGAGAGACTTCATTCTATGCTCAGGTAGAAATTACTCCTCTATATCTTTACATAGCAAATAGTTGTTTACTGCCATATTAATGCTCTGGATATCGTATAAAGCGCCAGCATAAAGGAAATTGACAAGACAAAATGACCTCATTTTGTACTTTACCTCAACTCAAGTACATTTTTATTTACAAAAAAGAAACGGTAGTCTCTTTAGTCTCTGGTAACCGCTTGAATATTGTTTTACTACAAGCAGTACTACCACAAGGGAAGAAATTTTAAATGACCTGCAACTGGCATATACACAGCAGGCTGGGAACCTCACCTGCAGACAATGATGAAGAACTTGATGAGGAGCAGGGGGTGAGGGGTGGTGCCGTTGGGCTCGGCAGGGTCGGAGAGGTGACCTGCGCTCTGCCGTAGCTGGGTGCCGAGGATCTCCAGGACCTCCTTGGGGAGCAGGGGCACCTCCGAGCTGCACTCCTCCAGCCTGGGAGATGGGAGAGGAGGATGATGGGAGGCAGTAGCAAAGAGGCAAAGGTCATTGTAATAGGGGCTGCGTTTACACATAACAAAAACATGTCAAAATGCTATCTCTACAGAAAGGTCAGAGTTCATCCTGCTTTGGGGAATATAAACTGGTGGGAGCTTCTGGCAGTGTGGATTGTAAATAACTGTTACTACTCACCCCCGAGGCTCCAGTGACTGCACATCGATGAGCGTCTCAAAGGATGCCACGAACGCCTCCAGCCACTGCTGCAGATAGCTCACGTCTTTCTGCAGGAGGGAGGAGAGAACGCATGAGCCAAGGCCTTCACGCCTCCAGGCATATGATATGCAGCCTGCAGTGTTAGTAAATAATAGTGAATGTGGAAAAAATGTGTGCAGTTACACAAGAAATATCAATGGAACATGCTCTTCTTTGCTTGTGTTCAGTTGTGCGAGCATTTAACTGTGACACACTGGCTGAGAACATAGTACTGACTAAACCATATGACCTGTTTTTGTAACAGGATGTTGCAAAGAGATGTAACTCACAGACACATGAGCCAATTCTTTCCTTTTTCAAAACAGGGAGGTTGAAAGAAACACAATGTTCTTTTCTTTTACGTCCATTTCAGTCATAAGTTCCAAACATTCATTAACCTCAGTGTACATAGGTCTCGCTGTACGCACGTCATTGTCTTGTCATTGCATTACTGTGTCCTTATAGTATTATTTAAGATGGTCTCAATTGTATGTGAGGATGTTTACATACAAACAGCCGTTATCACGGCTTTAATCAGCCTCTGCAGCGCGACATATCCTGCCACTCTTCCCTCCTCACGTCACTCTCTCAATCTTGCATAGACCAAATAACACAAACGTCACACAGGTCACCGGAGAAACATCTTTAAACTGGATATAAATATTAATGGACAAGTCCCAGTGGTGCTACTCGTTTGAACCCAGTGTTTCAAAATCAAATTACAAAAACACAGGATATCTAGAGATGTTCCTTGATGTACCGTGTGATGGAACAAGCAAGTAAGACACTGTTGCTGATATATGAGGCAGCTTCTGCAGAACAGGCAGCATGAGTTGTCTCAGGCTGACTGACTCATTGTGCACAAATAACACAGAGTACAGCAAAGAGCGCATGGTATCACAATAAATCAGGTGCTTCCCCTTTAGCCAACAAGCAAATAGGTCAAATTTTAGCAATGTGTAGTGTGCTGCAGTTGAGGTACGGCACTATGACAAAAAAAGTATACAGCTCCAACATACATACTGTAACTGTAGTTTAATGTGTTCCTCTAGAGAAATGGAAATACAATCAACTCTGAAAACATTTCTAATGCTGCATTAATGTTAAATGTACATTACCAACTGGCATTGACTCATGAGCCAGTCCATCTCTCATTGTATGTGGCCGAACAGGTTGCCAGGTTCCTGTGAACCCGGTCTCAGATGAGCCTTCGGTGTATAGTCTCCAGCCAGCAGCTCAGAAGCTGCACACCGCTCTGCTAAACCAGCACCAGCGTCTGACTCACTTCGTTCTGGCCTTCCAAGCGTCAAGCGAGCAACCAGGAAATGACATGTCATTTTAACCGTTGCTTATTTCCTTCATATGCCGCCTCCTCATCAAACCCCTTCCTCTTTTGATTCTACTATAGTTGTAAGCAGATATGAGGGATGTCTCTTTAAAAAAAACAACTTCCCACATCAACAATGAAGCACTGGTACTGTGTTTATGCTTTCTAAACTTAAGATGTTGCAGGAGAAACACTGAAATTCAGTTTTCTCTGTTGGAATATATGACACTGACTGAGTCACACAGGCTAAAATGTGATGAGTTGAAGGAAATCTTAGCATGTACTCTGAGAAAACAGGAAATGTAACCAAGCTACCTATTGTTTTGTGCCTCCAACATCTGGACAATCAGGTATTTGAGACTTGATTAGGCAAGGACACAGAGACATATTTGCAACACCCCTTCAGCTTTGTTTTACTTTCCAATAAAAGAGTCAGTAGCTGAACGACTGAATCCTCCCTAAGGTTAATCATGATGTAATAACAGGTTTTGTTAATGACACTTAATCATCCTGTGTTGTTGTTGTTGATGATGATAACCTGCACAAGTTAAGTCATCAATTATTCCTGTCAACTAGAAGTCACAATGTACAAGGAAACAGAATAATAACAGAGGTTAATTGAGTGACAACTTGGAATGTAGGAGTTTACAACTATGTATTATATAACAGCCTTTTTTAACCTTGTGAGTCTGTGTGTGTGTGTGTATGTGTGTCATCAAAACGTGGTCCTGGAGCGGGAGCTACTTCTTTTGTGTGCCTTGCAATGTCTGTCTGTCTGTGGACATATTTTGTCAATGAGATAGCGTCACAACCGT
Source organism: Sebastes umbrosus (assembly GCF_015220745.1). Classification (NCBI taxonomy): domain Eukaryota; kingdom Metazoa; phylum Chordata; class Actinopteri; order Perciformes; family Sebastidae; genus Sebastes; species Sebastes umbrosus. The sequence continues at coordinate 18,202,358 of NC_051279.1, forward strand.
GCAAGAGATACAGTCATAAATCTTTTCAGGTGCGCAGTTGAGATCAAAATGAAGGCTAAGTTTGAAGATTGGTGTGGTCCGAGCAAGGGCGCCTGGAAGGAGGGGCGTAGGAATTGGGGCAGGGCACCCTTAAACACTTTACGCCCCTGACTCGATTTGGCATCGCATGGCTAAATGTAGCAAATAAGCTTTGCTTTCTAGTTTTGCAGGAAACAAAGTATAATTTTTTTCTGTTCCCTGTCGAGTGAAGATGCTTTGACGTATTGTTAAGGTACACTCAGGCTGCAGGGTGTAACTGGCTCAGCTAGATTTTTAGCTCATAATAAATTAGATCACAGATAGGAAGGGAATCTGGTTTGCTAATGAGAAGTCAAACCAGGGGAAATACATTAAGCTTTTCTGCAGTTAAATTGGTCCAGACACCTGGTTTATGTCTGCACCCATGACCCAAAAATCACCCCTTACAAAATGACTATTGATCAACACCTCAGAAGAAATACACATACTTTGCATTCAGTTTTTCCCCTCAACATCGCCCATAGCAACTATAGCTCGAAGATGTGTTCGATAAAGACGCTGTTAGAACAGATGTCACAAGCCAACCATGAGGCACCAACCCCTATAAACTGTGTCATTTATCTCCGTTTTCTCTGCACATGGCCGGGCAGCTGTGCCGCTCTCTGCTGCTTGGCATTCTGCTTCGCTCCAGCTTCCTGCACAACTGAAAGCAAAGAGCACTTTGATTTTCCTGGTTGGCCCTTCTGTTGGTAAACAGGGGAGGTGGAGGCACACGAGGGATTTCAATCGCAGGGCTCAAAGTGAGCTGCAGGGATGGCTGTTGTTGTTGTTGTTGCATCTCTCATATTGACGTGAATCATATCAGTAACTGAGACAAATACACAGTTTGGTGAGGGACAGCGTGACGACAAAAGCCAGGAAATGTGACTTGTTGTCTCTTCAGAGCGAGTAGAGGAGGTGGTTTCACAGCTGTGTGGCTTGGTTGCAGTCTGGTTGTTACTGTGGTCCATCACTACCGCTGCAGGCTTTAATTAGTTCCTCTAACAGTCTCTTAAGCTAATGATCACAGGATAATCACACACTATTTCTGTGCCTTACATTTAACATGGGAAAAATGCTTTTTCGTGTCTCAGTTTCATCCAGAAAGTGACATCCAGAGGGTCTGTAGTTTACCTCAGTGTGTCTTCAGTCAGTAGACACTGTGTTAACCACATGAGCTCAGTAAAGGCTTTCTTACTGCATCACTGAGTCACATATCCTGCTTACTTAAAAAATTGCTCAAGTTGGTGTCCTTAAATAACTTGTTTTGTCTGATTAGCAGTCCAAAACACTCAGAATATCAGAATATTCTCACAACTGACAAGCTGGAACGAGGGATTTTTGTCAATTATTTTGCTGAAAAATGACTTTTTTTCAATTATCAAAATAGTTGAGATCAATTTTCTGTGAAGCGACGAATCCATAAATCGACCAGTTGTTTCAGCTCTACCTGACTATTGACGCATGACTCTTTTGCAAAAAACCTACCAGTTTATTCAAGAAACTAGTCTTTTGAATTGCCGTTACCGATAACCATCAATAGCTGAATTGATTGGTTGATTCAACTATTTTAACAATCTAACTTTTATCCAGTTAAATATACCAAATATTTTCTGATTCCTGCTTCTCAAATATGAGGCTTTGATTGTTTTTCTCAGTTTTGTATAACTGTAAATAGAATACAATCGGATATTCTAGCAGTTTTAGGACAAGACAGACAGCATGACGACACAACTTTGGTAACTCATCACCAACACTTGTCATTAAATTGGTCACAGTTTTGAGCTAAATTACCTATTAATTAATTGCTAAATTCATCCTCAAAGTAATCAACTTAAAAAACAAGCATTAGTTGCAGCCCGACAACCAGCAAAACAATATGGATTAAACCGTTGTCAAGTCTAACAGTGTTACTGTATTATCCCAAAACAATACCCGTACGGCTGTCTTCAGACACGATCTGACAAGTTGAGTTACTCCCTCGGTGATTAGATCACACTCTTCTGTGTACGTGTATACCTGTCAGGCACGAGCATTTTATGACGGTCTGAAAGCCATTCTCAGATGAGATATGACGCTTTGAATTGTGCCAGTGAGGTGGTATTTAACTCCAGCAGAGGAAAGAGACGGAGTGTTGATGTGCACTGAGCATCTCTTGGCTTTACATGCTCTCAATTGCAAAAACCTTACAACGAAGAAGCATTTACTGAGTGAACATTGTGTGTTTACAGTAGTTTATAATGCTTGTCTATGACGATATAATGTATCCATACACCGTTGACGTGTCGATAGCAAATAATCAACGCTCTGGAAGCTCTTATCCAGAAAACCATATACTGTATCTATCGTTGCCTCCCTGTTAGACAGAAAATTTCTCATTTTGGGCCAACTTTATAAGTAAGATAAGATTCTACTTTATCACAATGGCTGTTCAGTCCTGAACCTGAGCTGGTCTAACAATCTTGGTAGGGGTGTGTGTGATTTCTTGCACAATCGAAGGAAGCAGAGCTCCTTTATCACCGACAGGCCGGAGCACGTTTTGCTCTCTTATTGCAAATACAGAACGATGGCTGGGATACTGCATGTAGTACTCAAACATGTTGGATTAATCGCAGCTTTATTAAGTTCTGTAACTCCCATAATCTAATCTTCTAATGACTTTACGACTGGAGATGCTGCCAGGATACAGAGGCTGATGAATGCAGAAAAAAAAGAACACATGAAGACATCTGAGGAAATCCCATCATAAACTGAGACGTACAAGACTGAGATATTCACAGCCTCCAGGGTGTGTTTGTTGTGACTCAAACAGAGTGTCAAGTCATTGACACTATACGTAAAGGCTTGTTTGCATCACTAACAAAAAGCTTATTAAACAGAACTCAGGTCTCTTGTCCGGTTTGACTCATTTGCAATAGTCAAAACTTTCCTTGATGATGTGTGACCAATCATAAAACAAGGCCTGTGAGTCGGAGATGGGAGGTGTCATTATCATAACACCATGTTAGTTTCTACAGGAGAGGCCGGTGATTGTTCTCTGAAGTGGTTCTGCTGCCTTTTCTGCAGCCTATTGTGTTCCTATGAGTCACATAAGGTGGTGGCGTTAACTACTGGGCTCTATTAAATCCCTCTGCCATCCTTCATCGCAGCTTGTCAGTGAGGGCAGGTCATTTGCACGCATGCAAAATCTACAAGAAAGCTCGGAAATCTGTCGTTCTCTGGTGGGAGACTATTATAAACTTTGTTCCTTTAGCCTTGAGGGCAACTGATGAGAAATAGCTGAGAGCCAAGACGCAGCTTAATAAGGAAGTGTTCTCGCACATGGAAATGCTAGACAGCTGTCACAGTCACATTCAAGGGCACACCAATTACTCTCTCTAGCAATGGCTTATTTGTGACAGCGTCTATAACTTGTTATGTTTGTTGAAGACTGACACAAACAGGAAAGTCCAGTAAATCTGAAGTCGCACATGCAGCAGCAGCCGCGGGGAGAAGTAACAGGGTGGATTAGAAACACACTTCCTCTGGGATGTGTCCACAAGGGTAGTATAATGACAGTAAATGCTGTAAGAGGTGTGTCACTCATGCAATTAGAGCAGTTTTTTTGCAGATATTCCAGCATTGAGTTTTGCCCTGTTTATAGCATTTGGCTTGTTTCCTAGATTGGAATTAATTCTACTCCCTAAATTAAGAGATATGCATGACTAGACTTTATCCTTGTAAGGAAACCTGCCCTTTAGATCCACTGTGATAATAAGAGAGGAGTATTACACACAGTGCATGCATCTTGTTTTCTCTGTCCTCAGGCATGGAAGACAGATTGCAAACGCATTAAATAGTAATACTTAAGTTATTCACAGCCAAAAACTGTCTTTCTCCTTCAAGATGGCATGAAAGCATATATGTGCAATACCCTTTCACTGTTCACTTGTTTACATGGTTATTACTGAGATGTTGCGCCTTAATGAACCAAAGGAATGAGCTGCAGTCACACCCACAGGGGGGGCAACATTTGAGACCAAAATACACAGGATATTATACCAAAGTAGTTTTCACACCAATTGTTGTTTGTTATTTGATTATATTTTAATTCATAGCCTGTTTGACCATATATATATATATATATATATATATATATATACGATAAGAGTGTATGAAAAATTAAAATTGGATTATTGCATAAAAATAAAAATCATTTTAAAAAGTAAAAAAATAGAAAATAAAATAATAAAAGAGAGAAACATTTTTTTATTAAATAAAATAGTGGACTTAGCATAAAAATAATTATAATTTTAATATGGTCATACAACACCCATACGATAAGAGTGTGTGGAAATAAAAATTGGATTATTGCATTTTAACCTTTCCTCAAATAACACATAAATATGGGGAGAACTATAATGCTTCTGTGGAATTACATTTTCAAGTCATTTTCATTTAGTCTCCTATGGGCTTCCAGGAACAAGAAGTAGCCTCAGTGACAGGATCAAACACACTTCATAAAGTGTGTTAATCTGCTTCAAAATACCATTATTAGGCTATACTTAATGCTTTTCAATAACTTGAATGGCTCAGTGACACAATCATATGATATGATACGAGTGTTAGTAGGCAACATTTGAGACCAAAATAAAAAACACTCAATTTAGGATATTACCAAAGTAAAGTTTTGACACCAATGTTGTTTCTTATTTGATTATATTTGAATTCCTAGCCTATATTTGACTCAAAAAGGAAGGAACAGGAACAGGAAGTAGCCTCAGTGACACCTGCATCACAGGTATACAGGATCAAACACACTTCATAAAGTGTCTTAATCTGCTTCAAAATACCATTATTAGGCTATACTTAATGCTTTTCAATAACTTGAATGGCTCAGTGACACAGTCATATGAAATGAAACTAGTGTTAGTAGGCTATATATGCACAGGGCAGCTTTCCACCACTTGGTAAATAAACAGCTGCTGTACAAACGCGCACAAATAAGCGACTTCCTCATGTAAAACCGTTTACAATAAACGATATGACAAACAACACAGCAGCAGTACAGACCCAGATCACACACACACAGACATTATGATCATGGTATAAACTTGAGGCAGAGAAAGAGAGAGGAGCTGCAGCAGCAACAGGTGTCACAGTCAGGTCTTTCGCACACTCACCTTGGTGTAATATAACATCCACAGCTCATACAGCCTTTCTTTCGATGCCATCCCGCCGCCCTTGTGGTTGCTCATTATGTCCCTTTTTGTGTTTTTTGTTGTTAATAAACCATGAAACTGGTGAGCATGGTGGTGGTCAAAGCCTGGAGGGCTGTTTGAAGTTGTTTCCTACAAAGGCAGCAGCAGCAGGATGAGCAGGAGGACGCGACACGCTCCTGTCAACCATTCCTGCAAAATTACAGCCACAAATAATCCACTTTCTGTGTCAAAGTTATCAGGAAAAAAAGCAAAAACATGCGTGGCCCACGGTGCTGTCGAAATTATAAAAGCAGGAACAGAAATGCGTGGAGATGCATGTCTGGAGGAACACCCATGTCCGCATTTAGAGCGAGCTTGTTGCTGCTGTGTGATGTGATGGTTCCTATTAGAGAGAGTTTCCCACGGAAGAGACTGATGCCACCCGATCGACACCAAGAAATGATCTGCTCTGCCTCGAGTCAGTTCAGTCAGCAGTCCCGTGTTATGTCAGTGTGTGATGAGCAGCACATTATCATCAACTAGTGTCTGACTCTATATTAACAAGACATACAGGGAAGAGTTCACTGTAGATCATCATGCTCTCAGGTAGGCTGGTATTCTTAAAGACACACACACATAAACACACCTCCTCACAGGACTCCTCGAACTACCTGACAAAGGGGAAGTGCACCTGCATGCATTTACAAAACATCATTAAAAAAAAAGATGAACTTATTTGTTTATTTAATTTATTATTATTACTCTCTTATTTTTATATTATTACTGTTTTTTTTATTGTATTATTATTATTATTATTATTATTATTATTATTATTATTATTATTATTATTATTATTATTATTATATTATTATTATTTATTTATTTTCTTAATTTTATTTCAATTTTAATGTTGAAATTGTTTTCTCTAGTGTACTCCTCCAGGACTCCTCTTACTACCTGACAGAGGGGAAGTTTAACTGCATGCATTTACAAAACATCATTAAAAAAAAAGATGAACTTATTTGTTTATTTAATTTATTATTATTACTCTCTTATTTTTATATTATTACTGTTTTTTTTAATTGTATTATTTTTATTATTATTATTATTATTATTATTATTATTATATTATTATTTATTTATTTTCTTAATTTTATTTCAATTTTAATGTTGAAATTGTTTTCTCTAGTGTACTCCTCCAGGACTCCTCTTACTACCTGACAGAGGGGAAGTTTAACTGGATGCATTTACAAAACATCATTAAAAAAAAAGATGAACTTATTTGTTTATTTAATTTATTATTATTACTCTCTTATTTTTATATTATTACTGTTTTTTTTAATTGTATTATTATTATTATTATTATTATTATTATTATTATTATATTATTTATTTATTTTCTTAATTTTATTTCAATTTTAATGTTGGAATTGTTTTCTCTAGTGTACTCCTCCAGGACTCCTCTTACTACCTGACAGAGGGGAAGTTTAACTGCATGCATTTACAAAACATCATTAAAAAAAAAGATGAACTTATTTGTTTATTTAATTTATTATTATTACTCTCTTATTTTTATATTATTACTGTTTTTTTTAATTGTATTATTATTATTATTATTATTATTATTATTATTATTATTATTATTATTATTATTATATTATTTATTTATTTTCTTAATTTTATTTCAATTTTAATGTTGAAATTGTTTTCTCTAGTGTACTCCTCCAGGACTCCTCTTACTACCTGACAGAGGGGAAGTTTACCTGCATGCATTTACAAAACATCATTAAAAAAAAAAGATTAACTTATTTGTTTATTTTTTTTTCTTCAATATTATATTTATTGTTTTTTTATTCATTTGAAACAACAGAACAAACATTCACAAACGTCCCAAATAATAACATTCTCGGTACAAAAAAAACGTAACAAACCTAATATTAATATGAAATAAGCCAGTATAGATACAGGAAAAACATATTATATACAAAAAATAGATAAATAAGTAAAAAATATACACAAGTAAAAACAAAAAATTAAATTAAAAACAATAATTTATTTGTTTATTTAATTTATTATTATTACTCTCTTATGTTTTATTATTATTATTATTATTTTATTATTTATGTTTTATCATTATTATTATTTCTTTTTTTATTATTATTATTATTTCCTTTCTTAATTTTTGTTCAATTTTGAATGTTGAAGTTGTTTTCTCCAATGTACTTAATGAGTTAGTCTTTAAGCTCAACTACTTAAAAAATTGGTTCATAAACTATTATAATTACAAACTATAAATTGCCTAATAATAATAATAATAATAATAATAATAATAATAATAATAATAAAGAAACATATCAATAGGAATAGGCAGCCTGTGACCACACATGTACATGCAATCATATTTTTTCTGAATTGTGCAATTTCTTTAGACTGAGGATGAAGCTGTGACTTTGCACAGCAAGCAACATTCAGTACTGATAACATGAAGACACAAATACACAACTGAACTTCAGACTCTAACAACTACTCATGATGGTTCCTGGTACATTAACAGGCTGTAATAAATAATTATTGCACATAGTTTTATCATATTGCTGATGAAGACTGTTAATCAATCATCCTGTAAACACCGAGAGACCTAAATTGTTATGTACAGTAACTGAAAGATACTGAAAGCAAAATATAGGAATATATTTAACTAGCCTATTACTTCAGTAAAAGTGTGAAGCAGTAGAAATATACACAAATGTCAAAATTAAAAGTGCTCATTTTGAAGAATGGTCCTTTCCTCCCTCCCTGTTTTTTTTTTTTTTGGAAATGCATCAACTTTTAAGAAGTATTTGGATGTTTTAAGTGTTCCTGGTGGTGTTTTGGCCAAACTCCTGTAAACTTGTTGACATGGTCTGGCAACAGCTTACCCATTTATCCGAAACACTTCACACACCTCTCTAAAAGAAAAATGATTATGATATGATAAGACAAATATAATGAGTGGGAACTGTTGTATTTATTTTAAATAACACTTCTTGCAAGAGGAATCAGGTTTATTGAATGCAGTTGGGTAATTTCTCTCGAACTCTGACAAAACATCATATTTGACGAGTTTGTTATATATATATATTTTATATTTAGCCATGTTTTTGTATGTAAAGCACCTTGCAAAGTGGCAATTGCTTAAAATTGTACTAAAGCAGAGAAAATGCACTTTTTCTATAGACAAGTGGTGTGTCTGTTGTACTGAGTGGATAGTTTAGACAACTTTTTTCTACCTGCTATAATATACCATAATATGTAATATAACAGGAGTTAAGTCCTCTCTTGATGGACCACTATCACGTACCACAAATGGGCCATTTATTGATTTATTAGTATCATGCTCTTTAACCTTGTTAGCACCTTTAACACAACCAGGTTTGTGTTGTCACACACTTGGTCATTAGGAGGATGGACACAGTGAAGCTCGAGGCAGCTGTATTACCATGGCGATGGCCTACATACCTAACCAGGACCTGACACTGTGACCATCAACAGGCGGGACAGTGTGCCAGTCTGTCCTATGGATTCCCTTTAATGTATAGGTCTGCTAATAGTCCATAAGTATGTTTAATTACTATTCAAAAATACCCCATAAGCTACTGAAAGTTAAATTAATTCAAGTATTTGGCCTACTCCATGCCAATATAGACCCCAACATAATTGATCTTGTTTTAAAGGGACTGTTTGTAACTTCTTACACGTATAAATCAATCCGGGTCGGTGTCCCATGCGCGCTCGCGTGTGGCTACGCTGTTCAGACAAGACTCCAACACAAACTACACGGATGCACCAAAACTGCAAATTTAAATCTAGTGAAGCCCGTCTTGCAAAACAGTGTTGGCCGCAGTCGGATGACATGGGGAAGACTGTAGCTTTGGTCTGCAGGGCCGGAGTCTCTGCTGTACTCTGCTCTTCTGCCTGCCTTCAGTCACACACCACGCTCGTTCTCGCTATTTCGCTCCACACTGCAGAAGAGTTAGTAGCTCTGAGAATATCTAGTGAATGTACAGTGGACGTTTGTTCAGAAATAAATGCTGCAGCTCCTCCAGACCAACAGAGGTCTCCCCGTGTCTTGTGAAGTGACGGGGCTCCGCAGCGAGAAACATTATCGTCTCCGACTAAAACTCCCGTGTCTCCCCTGTTCCCTCCGGTCACGGTCGGGAGTCTGAAGCAGGAAAAGCCAACACTAAGATCAGAATTGATTCATGGAGAGACCTTCGTCTGGTCAGCTAACATTACTGCCAAGCAGCTGAAATATAGAGTGATATTGTGGTTTTAGCTGACGTGTGTCGCCTCACTGTGTTGAGTAATGCTCGTTCATGTCTATTTAGAGCGTGCACAAGCGCGAGCCCCACGCTGACTTTCGTTGACTTAACGGCTACAGGTGTCGCTGTTAACAAGCATTTCTGATTCTTACAAACAGTCCCTTTAATATTTGTAAAATCTCATTATCCTAAGTAGAAATTTGATTTTTAAATACTCCAAATTCATTCAATTTAATTCATGATTTTAAAGACATTTGTCAACAAAACACAACAATAATCACATGATAAGGCAACAGGCCACTGCAATCGATGTGCTCGACGGTCGTTTCTACATCCTCAGTCAGGGCCGTTAATGGATGTCGGAGCGCATCAAGCGGCGTGTAGAGATAAACATGGAGCGAAATGTTGGGTCGCTTCAGGAGCAGGCTCTGAAGAGAAAAGAGAGGCTGAGAGCCATCAGAGACAAACAACTTTACGTAAGTATCTTGTTTTCTGATGTGTGGTTTCTGATAAATGCAACATATTCTCTAGAAAACGCCTCGTTTTGTCTTTAAGGTAACTTTAGCAGACTTAGCATGTAGCTAACGTTAGCATCATCATGTAGCTGGCAAATCAATCAATAACTCTGGTTCTTAGCTTTGTTGTTGTGCTGTGAGAGGATGTAGGTTTAGATATTTAATTCAGATCTAGTTAAGTTCAACATGTATGTTGTTTGTAGTTGTAGTTTATCTGGTTTTGCAGGTGAAGCTAATTTCTGAAGCTAACTTGTGTGGATCAAGCTTCAACTAGTGATGTCTGGTGAAGTGGTGTTACAATCAATTAAGATGATCAATGAGCTTATAGATCCTCTGTGTGAAATAATATAACCAAACAGAAGTCACATGTTAAACAAGCCTCTCTACAAGGCTCTTGATGGTATTTAATATCTACTTGTGTGGACTTTTTTTTCCCTCAGAGACAATAACAAAGTGATTTAAGCTCTACTCATGTATCAAAGTTAATATCTTAGCTAAATCTTAGTTAATCAGAATGAATGAGAACTAAAAAACGATGTTTTTAACAATGAAAAACACACCTGTGGATGCATATGATCAGCTTCAACTAGTGATGTCTGTTACAGTCAATTAAGATGATCAATTAGCTTATAGATCCTGTGTGAAATGATATAACCAAACAGAAGTCACATGTTCAACAAGCCTAACTTGTGTGGTCTTTTTTTTCCCTCAGAGACAATAACAAAGTGATTTAAGCTCTACTCATATATCAAAGTTAATATCTTAGCTAGATCTTAGTTAATAAGAATGAATGAGAACTACAATGAAAAACACACCTCTGGATGAATATGATCAGCTTCAACTAGTGATGTCTAGTGAAGTGGTGTTAGTCAATTAAGATGATCAATTAGCTTATAGATCCTGTGTGAAATAATATAACCAAGATTCAAGATGTTTATTGTCACGTCGGTTATACAGGTACAATCGTGTGAAAGGCTTTTTGCTGGGAAGCTTCATTAAAATAATAAGTTATATTACAACTATAAAAGGAAATACTTTGTACAAGGCATATTAAGAACATATACATTAAGAACATATACAGTATATACAGTATAAGATATATGATTGAGGTACCAAACAGAAGTCACATGTTCAACAAGCCTCTCAACAAGGCACTTGATGGTATTTAATATCTACATATCACATGTTAATGCTCCTCTACAGACTGAGCTGAAGCAGCAGCTGTATTTGCTTGTAATTTAAGACAAATAGTTGATGTTCAGCAGTGCCTTTAACAGATAGGTCCTCAATATCCTGCTGAAGAGGCTGGTGGCGACAGGGAAGGAAGATCTGCTGCCTTAAAGAGATAGGAATAATTTGATTTAAAAGAAAAGGTGTCCATTTTCAAGTATTTAATGACAAAAGCACACCTTTTTTTAAAATACACCAGATATTTAGGGCTGCCACTGGTCATTAAGGTCTTGGAATATAACTTGTAACACGTAGAGATATTTTTCAGATGGGGAAATTGGAGAATTAGTAAAAAAAATCTAGAAAAAGTCTGAGGGAAATTTAAACTGATCAGGCAGTTTCTGAAGAATATGACATCTATTTTGCAACTTCTATCACAAACTTATTGCATTAATCAACTGTTTTTTTAACAGTTTTCTACACAAACTTAACCACTCTGAGATGTTTGTCGACTTCATAACCATCTACAGTAGTTATTAGGGCTGATCGATTTCAATAATTGGGATTATTTTGACTGATATTGCGATATTAGAGAGAATGATAATTTTGACGTCATTCTCATTTTCATTGAAAAACATAATAAAATTATTATATTATCTTTTCAGGGATCTGTAACAAACAAAAGATGTTTTTTTTTAAGCCTGTAGAATATGATGTGTAGGCCAGGACATCTCTGCAGCACGACAATATTTAATTTAAAATGGTATTTTGACACATTTTTAACTTTTAACAAATATTGCACCTTCTGCGATTTTAATATTTCAGTAGGCCATATTGCTATTTAGATAAAATTGTGATTAAATGTGCAGCACTATTATTTATGAAGCTGAAAACAACAATAGCTGACCAGGATGAACACAAGAGAAAGACCCTCCTATGCCACTCAGTTTTAAAATGGACACTGTGACAGTAAAAACACACTTATTGTGGAAGGTGGAGGAAGCTTAGTCAAAAGACAGAAGTGAAAACTGAACTTTTACTGATGCAAAAGAGGATTTGATTGAAGAATGCATGAAAAGTGCAGATGAAAAACTGTGTAGAATCTGTGAAAAAAAACCAATAGCAACTACAAAGAGCAAAACAAAACAATAACAGCACATCTCTGTGGTCACTACCACACACTGTACAGTGAAATTTGTAAGAAGTGTTTGAGAATTTTATCGTATCAGTTATTATCAAGATGACGTATGCTGAGCAAATGTTACCTGTGATTATAGTACTATCAGAATGCCATATCAACACACACCTTTGGTCTTGACCCGTGTATTATACAGGTCTGAGAGCAGATTGGTTCACCAGAGTTTCAGTTGTTTCTCAGCTGGGCTGCTGTCTGTGTTGAATCATGTAAACATTACACACAGTTATTCTTCTCCGCTATGACAATCTTTCAGTTCTAGATATGAACTCTTCTTGCAACAGGAAACCCTGTTCAATGTGCAAGCCACTGTTTTGGCAGTTAGGGTAGCTTGTGTTTAGCAGAGGCATAATGGCTAGCAATATTTGATAAATGACTTGACATTCCTGAAGCCGGGGGTTGTTTTCCTTTTGTGCTGCAATTCAGGAATGAGTCAGTCCCCTGAATTGTTCTAGCAGGTGAACAGGAAACCTCTTCAGGAAAATGCACAATGGGAGGGGTTTGATATCTTTATCACTTTCCACTGGGGGTCAATTTAATTTTTTTCTGCATTTCTGCAAGCCTATTTCATCATGTGTTTCCCCGTTGTTTATGTGTGGTTGGTTTAGTTATTTTAATGATGGCGTGATGATATTTCAACAGGGGCGAGAGCAGGAAGATGGGGAACCAGAGAACAAAAAGGCGTCACTAGAGGAGCCTACTGAAGGAAAGCACAGGTTGGTTCATCACACCACACACAAAAATGTTTATTTGTTTGTTTTTGTTTTATTTTAATCATATGCTTTTAGGCAAAGCATATCATGATTTGTTCAACTATAACTTTCTGTAGCTCACCCTTTTAGCTGAGTTTTTTTAAAGCTGCACAAACCGCACTGAAACTGATATGGAAGTGTACACCATCAGAGCATTTATCTGAACACCGTCTTCATGTAACACAGTGCAGGTCATGAGATGCAGTGTTTACACTGGGCTGGATCACAGCCTCCTGCTATTAGCTGCTCAAATATCCTGCAGCTCACTCAACTTTGTGTGTTAGTTAGTTAGTCGGTAAGAAGGAGCAGCCATCGTTCCCGTCCTACAGGACCTTCTTTTTTCCATTGTTTATATTTAATGACCGCACTGACGGCACCGAGGGAGTGCCGCTTTATTTCCTCCAGTCCAACAGGACAGATCTCTCTCATGAGAATGAGAATAGCAGCAGAGTTAAATGCTTAATTTAGACAATTGTCAGTGAAGAGAAAAGTTCAGTGTTGAATGTACTCTGGGGTTTCTTTCTAATCGGTGCTTTGAGAAATCAAGACACACATTTGTAGCAGGGTGTGAGTGTAATGTATCTTGTATTAAAATTTCATGGGGGATCAAATTGCCAAACTCAGGCATGAAAGAACACAACAATCAACATGTTTGCCCTAAAGTTATTGCTACACAAATGAATGATCCGCAAGAAAACAGTAGAACTGTACAGTCTTTTTTTATATCCCTGTGTGTTATCATACATTCCTCCAAGCCTATTCCACAAAAGGCACCAACTGCACCGTGCAGCTTTTCCTGTTGCATCTTGTTTGGTGTTGTCATGGCTGCTGTTTTTATTTTTAGATAGACAGACAGGTAAGTCAAATATGATTCAAGGAAGTTCAAAAGCCTCTAAAATATTGATATGACTAATTACATGTTATCTCTGTGGTCTCATGTGTTAAATGAAAAGGCTGATGGTTGTCTGGAGTTATTTTTGCTCTGGTGAATGGAGCAGGTAGCTTGATATCAGAGTAAACATTTGAACACTCTGCTGCCCCTCCTCCTCCGCCACAGTTCACTCTAAACATTTTCAGAGAGCCACACTTGGGTCAGCGCTCTCAATTCATCACTGGCTCTCTTTGATGCCACAGCGTGCTTGAAGTGGAAATGTGTAAACACACTTTAAAGGTTTGGACGCATCAAACTAAGAGACGGTTCAGAAAAAAAGGAAGGCATAAAATTTACATGCACAGTCTGTACATCCTGTTTTTTTTTGTCCTGCTAGTGGTGGAACATTTTTTAGTCTCTGTTGGATATTAATGGCCACAATCATGTCAAAAATGTATTGACTACCACTAATTATCCATGACAAGGGATCCTAAAGATTATGGCGCATTTGAATCTGCTGTAATATTCACAGTCCTCATATGATGTATCTTAATGTTATGGTGACCTCTTGACCTTCCCTTTTGCACCACAACTTCCTCCCCAGAGGACCTTTGTCTATTTGCCTTATTTACTCTTTCATCCAACACCATCTTTAGACCAAACTATCAATTTTGTACGAAAGATGAATAACTGCAAGAATGTAAATTTTTCTCTTCTCTAGCTGTACAATTAATCAAAATTTGATCGAAATCGCAATATGCCATACTGCATTTTCCGCAAAATTTGTCAAAGAGAAAATGTGTGTCAAAATACCATTTTAGATTAAATATTGTGGTGCTGCAGAGATGTCCTGGCCTACACATCATATTCTACATATTTAAGGAAAACATCTTTGTTTGGTAGATCCCCACAAAAATCACATCATAATCATTTTAATATGTTTATCAGTGAAAATGAAAAATGACGATGTCAAAATTATCATTCCCTCTTATATCGCAAATCATATCTCAATATCAGTCAAAATAATCGCAATTACATATTTCTTCAAAATCGTTCAGCCGTACTTGATAGTCATGGCTCTATGCACAAGTGACACCCTTCCACCAAAACGTCCACTTCCACACAATGCGTTTTATAATGCAGCCAAATTGCAATTAAGTAATAGAAAATAATGCTAAGATTGTGCTGAGTACATTCCTGCTTCCTGGAGGAAAACATTTTCAATTTGTTGATGCCATGACATATTGTGCGCATCCTTATTTATTTATGTTTTATTTCATCACAATATGATCTATTGAAGGCTGATGGCTTATTAGTTATTCCTGGACAGATGCCTTCTGGCGTCTCCAAACTCCACGCTAAGAAACTTGCTGTCAGGGCATCTGGACTTTGTAACACTGCGACTGTGGAGCTTAGGTTGACAAAATTATTGAAATCTTTAAATTCATTTTTAGGCCCTTAGGACAACCATTGACGTAGTTTTCCTTCTGTTTATTTAAAGAGGACCTATTTTGCTTTTGTGCTTTTCCCCCTTTCCTTTAGTGATTTATATCGTTTTTTGTGCATGTAAAAGTTTTGCAAAGCCCAAAGTCCACACCAAATGGAGTTACTCTCCCCCACTCTCCTGAACTGCTTCAAAACACCTTGAAAAGTCCCGCCTTTTCTTCCATAACGTGGTGATGTCACCAAGTAACACATTAGCATAATACCTGCGTAGCGGCTAGTTTGGCACACCCTCAAACAAAGCTAATTAGAGCAGAGCTGGAGCGGAGTCCGAAGAGTTTAGTTCGGTTGATCGATCACAACAGAGTGGGCCAGCGGACCAATCAGAGCAGACTATGAAAAAATTAAAGCATTTGCCCCTGAAAATGAGAATAATAGGTCCTCTTTAATTAATTTCATTATAGTTATATAAACTCAGTTTATCCAATATTTATATTAAGATTTTGCTTTACTTCAAATAAATTGTTTTAAAAAAAACACATTTTATTATTTGATTAATTGTGACTGCAATATGAGTGACACAAGAGTTAAATTTAAGGATGAGATGGATAGAAGGACATAGTCCTCTTCAGGAGGCATAGAGAGAGAGAGCGATGTGTGAACTAAGAGTGGCCCTCAGTCAGCCAAAGGCAGAACATGACTAGCATTCCTGCCCATACCCATACAAGGCATCGGTCTGTCTGTTAGCAGCAGGGGTGTGATGAATGTATCAAGAGTGTACTCTCTCGAGCCTCATCACAAATCCGTGTTAAGCTCAGAGCAGCTGATAACTCTCTTGGTCCGTGCCTCGGTCAGACAATAGTTTACCTCTGCTTCTGGACTTTCTGTATAATACGCAGAGATGTCGGCTAAGCTTGCCAAGAATTCCTCCGTGTAGAGATGTGATGAAAGACTGCGTAATTCAGCATCAAGGACAGCATTCCTCAGCTGTTTGCTGCTCTCCGCAAGTCTGTGCCCAGGAGCAGGTGGAACATGTTAATCAGACGTGTTCATAGGAATAAAGAGGGACATTATGCCCAACCTAGACATTAGATGTGCAGCTGTGTAGGGTTTGCAGATGGTCTTTTATGCGCCTTAATCTCCGGTGGCATAGATTTGCCTACACTGCCACCTCCTGGATGGTCACAAGAATGTGGGGAAAAGAGTGTTAACTGTGCGTATTGGGATTTCTGTCCTCAGAGAGCTGAAGCTGAGGAATTATACTCCAGAGGATGAAGAGCTGAAGGAGAGGCAGGTGCCCAAAGCCAAACCTGCATCAGGTGAGAACTCTTCAATCAGATGATTTCAAAGTCACCTTGCTGTTGAGTACTGTTCATATCACATTGCCTCTAGGGAAGGTCATAATACACGATCAGCTACTGAGTATTGCTCACAGACTCCTGCTGCTGTTCTCACATATTATAAATGACTGATGGTAAATATTCTTTGTTTGCAGTGGAGGATAAAGTAAGAGATCAGTTAGAGGCAGCTAATCCAGAGCCCATCATTGAAGAAGTGGTGAGTACTCCTTTCTGTTTAGATGTGATCTCTTTTATTGAAGAAGCGTAGTAGTTGTTGTTGCCAAATTCAGCTGTTTTCTTTCCTCAGGATTTGGCCAACCTCGCCCCAAGAAAACCAGACTGGTAAGATGTTTTTGAAAGTTATTGTAAGGTGCATACAAACTATAATGAATTAATTAATTATAATTAAAGATAATTTGTTACTGACATTGTGTTTTCATTGTGATTCTGCATCTAGGGATCTAAAGCGTGATGTGGCAAAGAAACTGGAGAAGTTGGAGAGGCGAACACAGAGAGCCATCGCCGAGCTCATCCGTTAGTATATTTTCCTATTTTGTGTTTTTGCGGTTTATCACTGACTTTTCCCTGACACCACAGAGACGAGCATGTCTGAGCTAGGGCGTGAATTATTAGGCTAATTGCTTTGTGGGTTTCCAGATTCCTCAGAGGCTTGAAGCCATCAGATAACATCAGTGGTGCGATTCCTCCACCGATGTGTGATCCACGTTCTAATAATAGGCAGGAGCTTTCATGGAGAGCACAGAAAACAGGTTTAAATATAAATTGGTTTTACCTCGTTTTCATGTGTGACATTGAGAGTACAGGTAGCCATATTTTGAATTAACATGTGAACTCACAATAACCCGATAAATATGTTTATCGTGGCATGTAAACACAAACCTCTTTCAATTTTGGTTTTAGCTTTCTGTGCATACTCAGACAGCCTTACAGCTACATTTTGATATAAATCTGTCAGCAGAGTGTATTGTCTGTTGGTGGGACAACAGGGACGCTTGATTACAGGGTGTCAACGATGCACTAAACCTGAATAAGACTACATGTTGACCGTACAGGTTTTTCAATGGCCGATGCCGATATTTAGAGAGCAGGGCGACTGATACATAATGCCGATATCATCTTTTTCTTTTTTTTGCATCTGATAAAATACAACAATTTCATAATTGAATAACTTAATATAACCCAATAATTTAAATAATTTAACAAAAATGCTGAATTTAAATGAACATTTATTTAACACTGTTATTGTCTGCATTGTGTCTGTTTACTTAAGTAGATCTGCATTCTGTCTGCAGTGCTCTTAAAAAAAATCTATTAACTAAATAAATGTAATCAATAAACTAAACTATGTTTAAAAAAAAAAAAAAAAAAATGTATGAGTCAAAAATAACTCGTGTTTTAGTGCACTTGTCAGCAGATAGCAGCATCTCCTTGTTTCTGATAGAGAATGAAAATTTGCAAACTTAAATAAATAAACAATGTTAGTTTAGTGGCCTTCCCTGGTGTAGGCTAACGTCGTTCCACAGTAACCATATTGAGAAGACTGCCTGCAGATGTGTCTGCAGACCTGCAGTCTGTCTGCGTCTGTCTAATCGGCCTCGTGAGTGCAGGCATTGGCCAATGCCAATGATCTCAAAATGGCATTAATTGGCTCTATTAATCGTTGCTACTAAATAAGACCTTACCCAGAGTTATGGCCAGAATGCAGGATCTTAACATGAATGCAACTAGCAATTGATTGATTGATCAGATTGACAGTGAGTGTTTGTGTGTCCAGGGGATCGTCTCCGAGGCAGCGAGGAGGAGTTGGCCGAAGCGGTGGGAGCAGTAGGAATGGAGGAGGGAGACTCTGACTGAATCCAGGATGTGACGGGTAAATAAAAGGAGACGACAAGAGGAATGGCCTCAGTTTACTGGGACTGTGTTGTCACATCTGAGTTGTGCTCAAAGAGACGGACACTTTTCATCACTGCAGGGAGTAAAATAATGTCAGGTCTTCATATTTCGTAGTGAGTCCTGCTTCATTGCATTATTACATATGATTATGTAGTAGTACATTCTGTGTGTGTGGTTTATTGATGTGCATTTGTAATGTAACATCAATATCTTGTTGTAATTTTTATATTTTCAAGTAAAATATTGTGATTTTTTTCAATTATTATTTTCATGCATTTTTTCTTTATTTGAAAGTAAGCGTGGGCGATATGGATAAATCCTTTATCACAGGATATGTAATGAAATATGTCATATTGATATATTTTGTGATATTTACACTGACGCCAAAATCATTAAGGCTGCAACTAACGATTATTTTCATTGTCGATTATTTTCTCAATTAATCAATTAGTTGTTTGGTCTATAAAATGACAGAAAATGGTGAAAAATGTCATTCAGTGTTTCCCAAAGTCCACGATGACGTCCTCAAATGTCTTGTTTTATATTTGGCGATTAATTTAATAGTTGACAACTAATCGATTAATTATTGCAGCTCCAAAAATCATATAAAAATCGTTATAAAATAATATTTAAAGTTATAAATTAAAGATAAAAGCTAATTGTTTGCCAAATTGCCCCAAATGCTGTTGTGGTTACGCGTCACGTCTAATTATATTATTAATGTTTTGTTGCTGAGCATCTAATAAGAGAAAAGACACTTTTTAAATACATCATATTTATTCAGAAAAGTATCTGAAAATTCACTCTCTAGTCATCATCAAGTGACCCCTAAGCACTCATGGTAGTTACTGCAACATTAATTAATGTCTTGCTACTATTGAATCAACTTATCTTTGATCCAAAGGGTGATAAATATGATGAACAGATAACAATAAGCTGTTTTTGGTATGACATTCACTGGTGATATCTATTGCAAGCACCTAAATACCTGTTCTGAACTGAAACGCTCCTATTCTTTCACAATAAAGTGCATCTTCTATCGTCTCCGTAGGCCCAAACTGTCTCCTCGATTAGGAGGGTATTGCACCGTTCATTATATTACCACTCTTCTTAATACAAGGCCACCTGCTCCCTTCAACAGCTTTCCTCTGTTCTCAAAAGGCTCTAAAGAGAAAGAGAGAAAGCATTCAGTCACTGCTCTTCCAAAGTTCACAAAAACTACACTAATATGTGACTTAAGTGTCATTGAAATGATTAATAGCCCATACTTTGACTACAAAACAGATTCTCCTACACACTGCAGTCTTCAAAAATATACAACATTGGAGATGAAGCTCACAAACCACAGACATTTATAGCAACATGATTAATACTGCAAAAAACGGAGGTGTTGATATTGTGGCTCTGGAAGCTTGTTGAACGTGATGCTGCTCTAAACACTGTGATGATCAGCGAGAAAAGCCGATAAGATAAATCCTGGATTTTGGTATTTAATAAAAGGAAACTGATATTGTAGTTCAAGGAAGCATCTAATCTTAGACCTTGGGGGAGTCGGAGGTTGTTTCGGCTCTCAGAGTGGAAGAATAAATACTCCTGCATGCAGATTAGCTGATGATGATGACAGGTTATCACTCGTCAGAAGCAGAAAATGGCAAAGAGGTGGCCTCAATACCGAACCTCAATCCGAGGCTGGCATTATGGTGCCACACAGATTTAGCCCTTGAGCAGGATTGCTGTTGATTTTGTTGATACTGTAGCGTTATGGTTGGTTGTTTGGTAGGGTGTGATAATCTGACTGGTGCATTCATGGCTTCCTGGTAATCACTGGGAACAGGGCTGTCAGTCGCACTGTCCTCCACCAGATTCGATCTTCCTGGCTGCAGGACCCAGCTCCACCTTGCACACCCTCTGGGCAAACTTCAGTGAGCACAATGTCTCTCCCACATTACTATCCAGAGCAGACACCTTTTAGTAGAAACAAAACAAGCATCAACAAAGACTCAAAATGTAATTTGCTGCAAATATGTCACACTTCTAAGGCTGAAAAAATCGATACATTTGGAGCAGTAATCTCACCTGCACCACCATGACAGTCTTGCTGCCTTTGCCCAGGGAGTCTTGTAATAAGTACGTAAGGCGGGAGTTCCTGAAAGGGATGTGAGTCTGCCGAGCTCTCAGTGCCTGAATGACGTCCCCCAGTGACAGCAGGGAGCGGTTGATGTTCTGGGCCTCTTTCAGCCTCTCACCCTCTGCACCAGACTTCCACACCCTCTCTGAGCCAGCCAGGTCCACCAGGTTCAACTTGCCTGAGGTAAGAAATGTTAGTTCAGAGTTATGGTGAAATGATGAAGACAGGACCCACATTGGTCTGACTGAATCCTGATCAGAAGCTTCTCTTTCTCAACCTTCCTTCCGCTCAAAGACGGCAGATATTCACCATGGTATCCCTTGGGAAATATTGTTTTTATTTCAGCATTATGCAGTGGTAGCTCAGCCCTCAGCTTTAATAAAACAGAGGGATTCAAAGACGAATGCCAAATCTCATTCAGATTTATAGCAAATATTAATAATAAATACACTTTCCCTGTAGAAGGAGAAATGCATTATGTGTGACTGACCGGTGGTTTTGGAGCCGGTGGCGAGGTCAGTTCCCTGAACGGTGATGCAGAGCAGAGCGTGGGAGCGGGAGCTGTGCTGGTTCATCTGAGTGCCGAAGGTGATCCTGTTCCTTCGGGCTGTGGCTAAAATCTTCATAAAAACAAGAATAATAAGCATAAGTAAAATGATTTATTTTTGTAGCAATTGGTAATTCAGTATCATATCAGCAGTGGTGGAAGAAGTACATTTTCCTTGAGTAGAAGTAGTAATACCATAGTGTAGAAATACTCTTTTACAAGTAAAAGTCCTTCATTCAAAACAGTTTACTGAAGTAAAAGCACAAAAGTGTAAGCATTCAAATATACTCACAGTATAAAAAGTAAAAGTACTCATTATGCAGAATAATATATATTATATTATTGGATTATAATTGTTGATGCATCAATGTGTTCATCACTTTAATGTTGCAGCTGGTTATGGTGGGTCTTATTTTTTACTATATATACTGCTGGGAATCTTGTGAACTTCCCACAGGGATCAGTAAAGTCTTAACTTATAATAATAATAATAATAATAATACTAGGGATGTCAATCGATTGAAATATTTAATCACGATTAATCGCAAATTAGTTGCCCATATTTTATCTATTTGTCAAGTATTTAATACTCTTATCAACATGAGAGTGGAAAAATATGCTTACTTTATGCAAATGTATGTATATATTTATTATTAGAAATCAATTAACAACACAAAACAAGAACAAATATTGTCCAGAAACCCTCACAGGTACTGCATTTAGCATAAAAAATATGCTCAAATCATAACATGTCAAACTGCAGCCCAACAGGCAACAACAGCTGTCAGTGTGTCAGTGTGCTGACTTGACTATGACTTGCTCCAAACTGCATGTGATTATCATAAAGTGGGCATGTGAAAATCACAAAACCAGTTTTTCCTCGCCAAAATTTTGCGCAAGTTTGTAGCGTTATCACATTAACTTTGACAGCCTTCAATAATACATCATAATTTATTTGTTGATTACATTTTGTATTATTTATCTGAATCTGCAAAGTAACGAAGGGTTTTCAAACAAATGTAGTGGAGTGAAAAGTACAATATTTTTCTCTGAATTGTAATGGAGTAGAGGTATAAAGTAGCATAAAATGAACATACTTAAGTAAAGTACAAGTACCCTAAAATTGTACTTAAGTACAGTACTTGAGTAAATGTACTTTCCACCACTGCATATCAGTATAGATTGTTTAAAACAGGCAGTGTCACCTTCTTGATGTGCTGAAAGCTCTTCACTTCGATGACCCTGAGGCCCGGCACATGCAGCTGTCCTGTCCCGTCCGGGTTGATCTTAATGTCCAGTTTCTCCCCGTCCTTACTCAGCAGGTCTCTGAGAAACAAAATATATAACGCCAACAATAAAACGAGCAGCTAGTAGTAGGTCTAAAAGGAGATCCAAAGAAAAGTGCAGCATACTGTACCTTAGCACCTCGTTGTAGATCTCCACAGAGCTGACGGTGACCGTGTAAGACCACATGTCCTTCCTCTCCTCGATCTCACTGAAGAGATGTTTCAGGGCTCGCTGGTTGATGCCTGGGTTCTCCACACTGCCCTGAAAATCAAATGATACTCAGCATGCAGCTTACATCATGGACCGAATACCTGTACTGGTATGTCATCACTCTTTGGCTCCAATAATGCTATAAAACTAGAGAGCATACCTCCATTGTGTGGGTTTTTCCAGAGCCAGTCTGTCCATAGGCAAATATGCAGACCTGGTAGCCATCGATGCAGGACGTCACAAGAGGCTCAATCTCCTGAAAGACCTGAAGAAGACCAACGAAGGGTTAGGAGTTCTTCTTACGGATATATTTCCTGCATATTGCTGTTCGTTTTCACACCTCTTCCTGTGACGCCTGAGGGTGGAAGACCTTGTCCAGTTCAAAGATGCGACCCTTTCCTTTGTTCAGCACAGTGAGCGAGGACTCGTTGTTGGGGTCCGTCGTCACCACCACAGACTGGCCCTCCTCATGCTGGTCCTCCTTCAGCACAGGCTTCACACGACACAGCACCCGGATGTTTCCTAAAACCAGAGGGGGCCAAGTTAATGATGCAGATTTATTTTCTGCAGTGAATTTTATTTTGTCTTCTCTGCATACCCTTAAGCTCCACCAGCTGCTCGTGGTACTTCCTGCGCAGTGCCACCTCCTTCCTATATTTCTCCAGGAGGTCTTTGTTGGCTTCAGACATCTCACTGAGAGCTGCTGTAATCTGCCAAAGACAAAACACAGCAAAGAAAGTTCTTCACTAGGCTTGTCCCCTAAATACATAGAGTAGACATCATGATGTGACGTCATGCACGTACCTGTTTCTTTGCATCACTGATGGCTGCTCCGTAAAAGTCCGAGAAGTTTCGAACCTGACTCCTCAGACTGGTGTAGTCGGTTTTCATGGAGCGTAAAGTTGGAGGGAGTGCTGTCAGACGTTTCTGCAAGCCTGACAAAAATAAAAACGCCATTTAGAATCACGCTCAAAAAGAGTTTTGTCTCGTTTGGCATGTTGGGAAATGCACTTATTCGCTTTTTTGCTGTGGGTTGGATGGGAAGATTGATTTTGACTATTTAACATGTTATATTGTGTTTGTTTAATCTGTACAAAAACCAAAATGTAAAACGTCAAGTTGCGTTTTTATACATGGGTCATGTGCGAAACTATTTCTTGGATAGGTGCTGTGACTTCCTGGAGTCTCCACTGGTTGCCTGGCAACCTCACAGTGATGACAAGTAAGTCCAGGTAGTCGCTGCTTCTGGCCAAGAAATAATCAAGCAAATAACTCCCCTGTAAAAGTATGTTTCGTTTTTACACTTTGGTTTCTGTGTGAGGAGATATAACATGTTAATTAGTGTGATTGAGAGGTCATCTAACTCTCCACAAGAAAGCGAATAAGTGTATTTCCCAAAATGTTCAACTATCTCTTTAAAGACATTTTCTCTTTCTTCTCCGTCTGTGGTGGTTTGATCATTTGGTGAAACTCACTGAAAAACTGGTCCTGCAGGTTCTGAAAGTGCTCGGCAGAGCAGGTGGCTGCAGCCTTCACAGCCTCCTCCTTCCTCTCCTCCAAGTGGCCGATCTCTTTTAACAGCTCCTCCCTCAGTTTACTGATTTCTAGCTCATACGCTGCAATCTGTAAAAAAGGTTCAGCACAGCGATTTGTCAATCTGTCAGCTCGACTGGTCCAATCTGTGCAGGCACAGCTCTGTAATGAGTTCATCTGTCAATGAAATTGATCCGAGTTGTGAATTTCCAGCAGCAAAGTGGAAACTTACTCCTTCTAACTTTGATTTTCTCCCTTTTGATCATCTGTTCTCTAAACACTGTGCGTTTTATCTACCCCTCTGGACTTGTTCAATTCTGTCACTTTCAGATTTTTTAAATCAGATTTGATGGCATCAGGAGGAACATCTAGGATTTGGTGCCAGCTTCCTCGCCTCCTAGTGGCCAGCAGCCTTCAGTAACAATATGTCAACTGATGGATATTTAACATTATTATGGAGCATTATTGTCAAACTCCCACATTACAATTTATGTCCAGCTTGTTGCTGCCTGGGAAAAACTGGTGTAGCACAATTATTTACTTCTAAAAACATAAACCCAAGTATAAATAGTTTTATACAGCATGTTAAAATCTGTGTATTAGTGTGTATGAACACTTCACAGCAGATGTGACAGATAAGAATTCCCACCGAACTAGTTAAGCGTGAATGGCTCGGCTTCTGTTTGTTACCTTGTGCTGCAGATTACAGCTGTATTCATCGGACTTCCTGATGTGTTCCTCCAGCTGTTTGCACCGCTCATTCTGATTGGACAGCTTATCAGACAACAGCTCGTTCCTCTGTCTGGCTTTGGTCAGCTGCTTTAGTGTGGCCGGTGATTCCACCTCCACAGTCTGGGTGACATACTGAGAGAGAGAGAGAAAAGATATCTGATTAGAGTCATCTACTAAAGATAAGGAGGCCATGTGTTAACAAATCTCACTCTCAGGTCAGATTTACCTTCACCGCTGGCTCCTTCCCTCTCTCTCTATCCAACTCCAGCTGCAGCTCCCTCACTCGGTCCTCTCGTTTCCTCAACTCCTCTCCTCTCCTCCACTCGCTTTGTTCGCTCTGTCGCTCCAGATGTGAAAGCTGATCAGCACGCTGCTGTAGGGACATCTCCAGCTGCTGCACTCTGCTGCGGAGGCTTTCATTCTCCTAGCAGAGCACATAAAAAACAATGTCAATTTAAAAATATTTGTGTTTGCAGTCACTAATGGCTGCTTTGGGTAGCACGTCAGTGAGCTCTCAGCTGTGCTGGTGCGTCTCACCTTGATGAGCATGGTGCTGGACTGGGACGGGATGGCTGACAGCTGCTGCAGGAGGCCTTGGGTGACGCTCAGGTTCTGCTTCAGACTCTCGTTCTCTGCTGACAGACACAGAACCCGCTTCTCCGAGTCTGTGGCCCCCTGTGGACAATGAAACATGAGGTTCAGCATAACAATGAGAATGCATCAATGCAATTTCAAAATGCTATTCTTCTCATACATGTATATATCTTTGGAGATGAGGGTTTCTTCATCATGAATTTATATTAAAGGTGTTATACAAGGCATGCTGACTGTTGTGTGACTCTTTTACAGCATGACATTTCATTCAGTGCGTGTGTGGGCAGATGTGGCAGCTTTGCTGATGATGTGGAAAGTGACAAAGACTTAAGTGACAAATGATTAAATCAATAGTTCACAGCGCTTACGGTGGCTGTTCTCAGTCTTGACAGCTCCTCCTCGCGCTCCTCTATGCAACCCTTGAGCTCATCGATCTGTGCAAGAAATGAGAGGGTCAAACATTTAACGGAGGACAGTTTTTAGTCCCACAGCGGGGAAATTTGCAAAATTTCCTGTGGAATTAATAAAGGATTATCTTATCTTATTTTTGACCATAGACAAGCTTGTCTTCCTATTTCATTCAATTATTTATAGCACAATGTGAACGTGATTTAATTCTGCAGTTCTGCTTTATATTTATGAAGATATGCATGTAATTCTATCTCTATAATTTTCTTTCCAAATTCTTATGGGCATGAAAAAAAAGCACATCATAAATTCTAATCATTAAAGTCATTTTTAGAGATTTTGTAATGAAATATAAATTTGAACTCAATAAACTCTATTTTTGATCAATTATTTATGGACTTCAGGTAGCAATTTTTCCTAAATTAAATCAATATGCAGCCGCCTACCTGCTGGTGAAAGGCCTGTATACGAGAGTGTCTGTCCTTTTCCTTCTGCTCCAGCTGTGAGTGCAGCAGGCGGAGTTCTCCTCTCAGCTTACTCCTCTCACCCTGCAGACCGTACAGAGACTCAACTAGCCTGTGGACCCCGGGTTGGGTCCCTGCATCACTGCTGGACTCACCTGGGGGACATAAATAATAATAATCAGCCTCTCCATCATCATCATCATCATCATCATCAGCCTGAATACTGATGGCATAACTAACAGCAATCATATTCTGTCATCTTTGGACCCATGTTCATATTAGGTCACCCAGAAATAGAACCAGCCAACATCCTCTGACCTGTTTTCTATATGTTTTCAGTTATGACTAATTTCTATAGTACGCTTGAGTGCTTGTGTGTGTGTGTGTGTGTGTGTGTAAAATTAATGAATGTTAAGTTTGCACTTAAAGCTCTTTCACACACCATGTAGCCACCGTGCATTGCAGTGAAATTAACATTATCGTTGCCGTGTTTCAACTCTCATGTCTCCTGAGCAACTTCTCCTGCAGCTTCTCACGTGCAGCCTGGAGCGAGGAGGAGGGGGAGGAGGAGGGTTTATACGATGCAAGTTGCAACAACCTGCTAAAACTCCTCTATTGTTCATCAGACAGGAACCTGAGCAGCATGCTCCGACAGCATTTTAATCACTTTCTTCCTCCTCAATGATTTATCAGCCTCTGTCACCTCTGATTTTCATTGCAGGGCCTTATTCTAATTCTATCAACACGCCATGTCAGGTTTGCTGTATCACAATGGTGCAGGGAGAGGTGGTGATGCCAGGGAAAAAAACATGGAGAGGCTACAGCTGTGCATCAGGGGTGTTAAAAGAAACGTGATAACTCTGCAGAGGCACGGAGATAGCTTTTTATATTTTAAAACCGCATCTTGAAATGATGAAAAACTTGTTTCCTCAAACTGAAAAACAGATGATGACCTCTTGTGACATTCTTGATGAATGACCACTGAATGGAGCACCAGCCATTCATTCAAATCAAACACCGAATAGAAGATCACAACACAGCCAGAATGCACATCCAAGAGACATCACTCGTCCTCCACTTAGGCCTGCACGTTGCATCACAGTAAACAAACAGACCAAATGGCCTTGTAACACTCGGGACTCCGGGCTATATTTAGTCCAACACAAGTACACGTGGCGCCTTGCATGTGCCAGACCTTGTAAGTGCATTTGCAGGGAATAAAACAGCACTCTCAGACTTGTTTTATTCATGACGGAGAGCCACGGAATCACTATCCAAGTACTAAAGACCCCTGCCACAGAATTATGTATCTGACGTCCTGCGACTAATGAGAGCCAGTGAGCACGAGGTCCTCTCCTTAAACACGCCTACACACTGAGATTCATATAACCCGGTGTGGTTATCACACACGTTGTCATACATAATGAAATGTTTCTCTGAGGCTGCATCAGTCAACCTTGAGGACAGGAAGCTGATCTGTCTACAGCGTCATGTGCTTGTTAACATGCATGATGTAAAACAGTGCAGTTGGTACGGCTATACCTTCTGCTCCGAGGTCAAAGAACCATCTGGTCAAATCTGAAACACAGCAGATACCCACATCTAAAGCTTTGAGGTCAGTGGTAGTCTGGCCTCTTAACTTAAACAAACGCCCACATAAATCTAATCAGTCTGCTCTTCTGCTGATGACTCTATTCTTCTATAAAAAGGTGTACTGGTTGAAAAAAAATCTAATCTTGGGTGAACCAGCAATGGAAAAAACATATTATAGGACACTGAATTGAACTACGTAATGACTCCCTCTCAACTCCTGCTCACGGTTTTATACAGTAATGTAAAATTATTGGATTTCCACAACTGTAAAACGCTGGAACACTCATCTATATTATGTAAGCCGGTGGATATACACCTATTATGAGGAGCGAGTGAAATTGGCTCTCTTTATTCATTGTCCTCCTAATCCATCTTCCTCCATCCATCACATGATCTCATCCAATCTCAAGTGTTATATCGATTGAAAGATATCTCTAGTCCGCAAAGTGCCATTTTCTGCTTCTCTTGTCACACCAACCAATCTATTTCTGTGTTATTAAAACAGCCTCTTGACCTCTCTGTTTTTCATCATGTAAACCCATCCATCTTGCCCCTTAATTTAACCCTCCCCCCTATCCTTTCTTTCCTCTCTCCTCCCTCTCCGGGACAATTCCCTTTCTCCCTCACCCTCGCTCAGTGGACTGGGGGTCTGCTGCTGGCTGATGGCCTCCTCTAGGCTGCTGATGATGCTGCTCTTGTCCCTGAGGCGCTGGCGGTAGGAGGCTCGCAGGGCCTTCATCTGCCGTCGGTGCTGGATGCGGTGCCTCTTCAGCTGGACGCGGTACTGGTCGGCCTGCTGCTGCAGCTGCTGGAAGTGGGAGTACTGCTCCAGAAAAGTCAGCAAGTGGGACATCACCGCCACCAGGGGA